>NC_142957.1:11318754-11326254 GCF_046866305.1 Octopus bimaculoides | reverse complement strand
TTAAATAGCTTTGGTGGAAGAAACTGACCTCAAGACTTACCTTTTAAACCTACATACACACACACACATACATATCTTCTATCTTTTACTTGTCTAAGTTATTAGACTGCAGCCATCCTGGGGCACGACCTTCAAGAAGTTTTAGTCAATTGAATCAAGCCAAGTACCTTCTCTTTTTAAGCCTGGTACTCATTCTATCAGTCTCTTTTGCTGAACTGCTATGCTACGAAGACATAACCACACCAGCATCAGTTGTCAAGTGATGGTGGTGGGACAGAGTCACAAAGACACACACAAATACATACATATATACAGACATGCAGGAAGTAAATAGACACCTTTTAATTTTCAAAATCTTTCATTTAATACGCAAAGCAAACAATTGAAATGTAATTGATAGTTTAATATTTAGTTGACGTTTCCTTTGCAGTTTTTAATTCAGAAACTCTTTTGGGAATTGAACCGATGAGCTTTGTGATTGTCTCTTGTGGAATTTCTGCCCGTTTTTCACGCAACAATTGAAACAATTCATTTTTAGATTTAGGTATCTGTCGAGTTTTACGTATAGCTCTATCTACATCGGAAGTAGTCCTTGCTTAAGTATTTTGATGTATTTTTCAGAGTTTATGGTTCCAAACAGGCCGATAGACCATGAGCTTCGTTTTGAATGTCAGATCCTTGTTGCAAAAGACCCTGGCGTTGAGACAACCAAAAGAGCCATGACCTGATTGGATGCGATGTTCGATATCCTTACCAGATTCTGCAGTTGATGACAGAAAGCTTCCAAGATAGCAGAAATCCTTAACGACCTCAACAATATATATATATATATATATATAAATTATAATACAGGGTATCAAGAGATACCACCATGCTGAAAAAATAGCAGTCAAATCCTGACTCTAAAACCACAATATTGTGGTTTTAGAGTCAGGATTTGACTGCTATTCTTTCAGCGTGGTGGTATCTCTTGATACCCTGTATTATAATTTTAAATAATTATTACCTTTGATGGTTTTTATTCCCATGCTGACCACTTGATAAGATCAATATTTTAAATATCGATCTTATCCTTATTTATATAAATATATATATATAATTATAGAAAACAGATGAGATAAACAGAAAATGGAATTCACGAGAATCTTTATTCATCACAACTATCATTTCGACCCATCTTGTATTGGTCCAGCCAACGCAAGAAGGGTCAAAATGATTGGTACAATGAATAAAGATTCTCATGAGTTCCATTTTCTGTTTCTAACCATTTGTTATAAACTCAATGGTAGATCCAGGGACATTTCTATCAAAACTGTAGATGACACCAAGTAACCACAAAACGTGAAAGCACTTGAGTTCGAGTCCACAGCTAGCCACCTACACTTTTCTCTGCAAAATAGGGGTAGTTTATCTTGTTCAGGCCATATTATTAGCATTATTCTGCGATTGAGAATTTTAAAAATCACTTCTTTAACTTTCTAAAAGACATCTCAACGCTTCTAAAAGCAAACTTCGTTTGTTTATTTACGTTTGTCGTAATTTGAATTTAACATATGAGAGCGTCTCATAAAGTGAGATTTATATATCTTAATTTGCAGAGGAATTTGTAGTGGGTAGTTTAGCTTAATCGGTCAAAGCATCGTGACATGTAATCATGGGGATGTGAGTTCAAGTCCACAGCTAGCCACCTACACTTTTCTCTGCAAAATAGGGATAGTTTATCTTGTTCAGGCTATATTATTAGCATTATTCTGCGATTGAGAATTTAAAATCACTTCTTTAACTTTATATATATATATATATATATAGATTCAGGTGAATATGGTACTTAAGTTGAGGCATCAGAATTTAGTACGGTATTATCCGTACAATTTCAAAATGAGGTGATTAAAATCAAAATAAGCAACAAGGATATCCAAAGGTAATACAGTACGATCGTTTCATGCAACTCCATTTAATTGAACAATGCAATCATTACATCAATTTAAAATGCAGAGCAATCCTCAGCTGCACAAAGACATAGAATTGAATTAAATTAGAACAGATGGACGCATTAGTATAATTATACCTAAAATCTCCAAGAAGTTAAGGGGATAGACAAAGAACATGTTGCCTCTACTACAACATAGAAGTTATTAATTATACTAATGCGTCCATCTGTTCTAATTTAATTCAATTCTATGTCTTTGTGCAGCTGAGGATTGCTCTGCATTTTAAATTGATGTAATGATTGCATTGTTCAATTACATGGAGTTGCAAGAAACGATTGTACTGCATTACCTCTGGATATCCTTGTTGCTTATTGTGATATATATATATATATATATATATATATATTCGTTAGGCATTTGCACTGTGATTGCTAAAAGCTCTAAGCTTATAAAAAAATACCATTATTATTATTTACAGATATATATATACTGGAGTATGAAAACTATGTACAGTATTATATGAAAACAACATATATACACAGAGAACAAAAGATGAATATATATAGAATGTACAAGTGTGTATAATGCATATACACACTGACAGAAAACTATATATATATATATATATATATATGTATGTATGTATATTGGGTTCAAGTAAATATATATACAACACACAGAGATTGCAAAAGATAATATATCATGTACAAAAGTATACACACACACACACATATAAGCAAAATAAGACAACATAGAAAATGCTAAAATAATTTTATCATATATATATATATATATATATATATATATAGTAGAATAAGAAATGAAAAATCATCAGTACAATATTAAATATTTGTAAAAATGAACAAATCACTTTACTGGTAATTTTTCGACTTTAATACTTTAATACAGGCATAGGAGTGACTGTGTGGTAAGTAGCTTGCTTACCAACCACATGGTCCCGGGTTCAGTCCCACCGCGTGGCACCTTGGGCAAGTGTCTTCTACTATAGCCTCGGGCCGACCAAAGCCTTGTGAGTGGATTTGGCAGACGGAAACTGAAAGAAGCCCGTCGTATATATATATGTATGTGTGTTTGTGTGTCTGTGTTTGTCCCCCCCCCCCAACATCGCTTGACAACCGATGCTGGTGTGTTTATGTCCCCGTAACTTAGCGGTTCGGCAAAAGAGACCGATAGAATAAGTAGTAGGCTTACAAAGAATAAGTCCTGGGGGTCGATTTGCTCGACTAAAGGCGGTGCTCCAGCATGGCCACAGTCAAATGACTGAAACAAGTAAAAGAGTAAAAAAAGAGATGTTGATAAGTTATTGCAAACACCAAATAACTTAAGAACATCTAAATATTAAAGTCGAAACATTATCAGAAAAGTGATTGCTATTCATTTTTTCAAATACATATATATATATATATATATATATATATATATATATATATATATATATGTGTGTGTGTGTGTGTGTGTGTGTGTGTGTGTTTGGATAGATGGATGTTAGGCAATGAGCACAGAAAAGAAGACAAAATGTGAGGGAGAAGTTTTAACAAATGCTGGGAAAGAGTCTTGCTGTTTCGGACAAATGTCCTTCATCAGAAAAAAACAAAAAAACGAAAAAACAAATGAGAAAAGGTGGTTGATAAAAAAAAAACACACACACACACAACTACAGGTGAGCATGAATCTGACAAAGAAAAGTACAGGTAGATGATATTGGTTGCAGAATCAAATCCACTGGTGTTATAATATTAAGAACAAGATTAAATACACATAATAAATGATGAAAGAAGCAGAAGATAGATTTGGTATTCATAGATAGGCTTGTGGTGGAGGCGCAATGGTCCAGTGGTTAGGGCAGCGGACTCGCGGTCATAGGATGGCGGTTTCAATTCCCAGACCGGGCGTTGTGGGTGCTTATTGAGCGAAAACACCTAAAAAGCTCCACGAGGCTCCGGCAGGGGATGGTGGCGAACCCTGCTGTACTCTTTCACCACAACTTTCTGTCACTCTTACTTCCTGTTTCTGTTGTGCCTGTAATTCAAAGGGTCAGCCTTGTCACACTGTGTCACGCTGAATATCCCCCGAGAACTACGTTAAGGGTACAACGTGTCTGTGGAGTGCTCAGCCACTTGCACGTTAATTTCACGAGCAGCAGGCTGTTCCATTGATCGGATCAACTGGAACCCTCGACGTCATAAGCGACGGAGTGCCAACACAAAAAGATAGGCTTGTGAATAAAGACTAGTGAATGACTTGTGAATAAAGACCAGTACCAAATTGAGCTCCCGCTTCCTTCATCAATTATTATTATTATTATTATTATTATTTTTATTATTATTTCAATTAACATTGCGGAATTCCTGAAGTAGATATACCCCAACTGTGGATGACACCAGGTAGCCTAAAACTGTGAACAGGCTTTACTCAACACACTAACTGACGTTTATCCATTAGTCACCAAAAATTACACACACACACACACACACACACATTTATATATATACATATAGACACAGACATTGTGCAAACACTACAAATAGAGAAAAGAATGAAACAGGGAGGACTTCTGACCCCACCACCACCCCAGTTATGACAACACTGTTGAATTATGATGACGATGACGATGACGACGACGACGATGATGATGATGATGTCCCCCGTTGCGATGAAGAACCTTCTACAGCCCTTCATTTGGCAGCTCTCAAACAACAGAGAAAGCTGACCAGAGGAAGAACTACATCAAGCTATCAGGTTCCATTCTTGTGCGCTCCGTTGAGAGGGGGGCCCCCCCACTCCCACCCTCTAACTCCCTCACAGTGTGTAGTAGTAGGAGGAGGAGGAGAAGGGCGACAGATTGCTGTGTCCTCCACCACGTAGACACAGCGCAGGTCACTTGACTGTTGTTGGTTCATTACTGCCCACCCCACAATCCGCTGGCACTACCCTTCCCCACAGCCCCAACCCACAAAATACATATAGAAATACTATTACTCTCTTGTGTCCTTCTGTTCTTTACACAGCTATGACCATTGTTCCACCGTACTCCTCAGTTAGTGCGTCCCCCCCCCATCACAGAAGACAGACACTCACATCCTTTGTGAGTAGAGTCCATCAACTGGGAAACATCTACAAATGGCTTGTGGGACAGAGCCCCAAAGACAGGGGTCGGCAGAAAATGAGGTGACACCTTTTAAAGAAATTTCAAAGTTACCCAGGGAGTCTTGGAAGACAGATATCGCACCCTGTTTTTGATTGTGAACGCCCGTACATTGCTTCTGATAGCGAACACATGTACAGTCTTTCTGATATCGAACAGCTGCACACTGCTTTCAACAGTGAACAGCTGCATGCTGCTTCTGATAGTGAACAGCTGCATGCTGCTACTGGTAGTGAACAGTTGCACACTGCTTCTGATAGCGAACAGCTGCACACTGCTTCCGACAGTGAACTGCTGCTTCTGATAGTGAACGGCTGTATGCTGCTACTGATAGTGAACAGCTACCCATTGCTTTTGATAGTGAACAGCTGCACATTGCTTCTGATAGTGAACAGCTGCACACTGCTTCCGACAGTGAACTGCTGCTTCTGATAGTGAACGGCTGTATGCTGCTACTGATAGTGAACAGCTACCCATTGCTTTTGATAGTGAACAGCTGCACATTGCTTCTGATAGTGAACAGCTGCACACTGCTTCCGACAGTGAACTGCTGCTTCTGATAGTGAACGGCTGTATGCTGCTACTGATAGTGAACAGCTACCCATTGCTTTTGATAGTGAACAGCTGCACACTGCTTCTGATAGTGAACAGCTGCACACTGCTTCTGATGATGAACAGCTTCAAACTTCTGATAATGAATGCTGTCAATTTTTTTTTATAGTGAACAGCCTGTACACTGATTCTGACAGTGAACGGCAGCACAGTGATTCTCGTAGTGAATGCCTGTACATTGCTTTTGATAGTCAACAATTTATAGTTCTAGTAACAGAGAAGCTCTGGCCCTCACCACATGCAAAATCATTATGAAACATCAAGACACATCTACAACTCATTCCAGAACGCAACTATCTCTTCTTCATAGTTCAGGCAAGCATAAAAAGCAGACACAGAAATATTTACAACATCAATAGCCTCACCAGGCTCAAACACTGTGCTGTAGGGGAATGTAATATCACTAACAGCAGTAAGTACGGAAGAAAAGCAATTTAGCCATGACTAGTGAGGTCACCGCCAGAATTTGCAAGCAGACAGAGACAAACAGGACTGCAGAGGGAATACGACATGTTCTGACTGTTACTCTACATCCTATACAAGTCATCAATGCTTGTAGATGTGTGTAGAAGTGTTCTTAGCTAAGTAGAGATGTGATATATCTTAAAATATAAATGTGTGGAGCATGCTATAGGTCTGCTAGACCGAGGGTCACCTAGGCCCACACAATAACCACAACAACAAATAGGCAGGTAACAGAATAGAGGGTTGAATCAGTGCAGTATGTCCATGCTGCAACAGATGCACGAAGATCAACCGCACAGTGGACAACAGCAGACAGTAGAGAGAGCACAATACAAGCACGGTGTCATACTGTAGTACATAGGATTAACCATTGTAAGTCACAGTATGTAACTTACAGACATAGAAGACTAAACTGGACGGTGTAGAGAGTACAACGCATCCAGAGTGTGTGTGATACTGTACTCCATGTGAGAATGTGAAGTACGGACTTAAATACAAATCTGGACAGTGGAAATGAGTACAGCACATCCAGTGTGTGCCGCTGTACTCCATGTCAGAATGCGGAGTACAAACCTCAACATACATAGATCTGGACAGTGGAGAGAGTACAACACATCCAGAGTGTGATGATGTACTTCACTTGGGAATATGGAGTACGAACCTCAAAAGAAACAGTGGAGAGAGTACGACACATCCAGAGTGTGATGATGTACTTCACTTGAGAATATGGAGTACGAACCTCAACAGAGACAGTGGAGAGAGTACGACACATCCAGAGTGTGATGATGTACTTCACTTGGGAATATGGAGTACGAACCTCAAAAGAAACAGTGGAGAGAGTACGACACATCCAGAGTGTGATGATGTACTTCACTTGAGAATATGGAGTACGAACCTCAACAGAGACAGTGGAGAGAGTACGACACATCCAGAGTGTGATGATGTACTTCACTTCAGAATATGGAGTACGAACCTCAAAAGAAACAGTGGAGAGAGAGTACGACACATCCAGAGTGTGATGATGTACTTCACTTGAGAATATGGAGTACGAACTTTAACAGAAATAGTGGAGAGAGAGTACAACACATCCAGAGTGTGATAATGTACTTCACTTGAGAATATAGAGTATGAACCTCAACAGTGGAGAGAGTACGACACATCCAGAGTGTGATGATGTACTTCACTCCAGAATATGGAGTACGAACCTCAACAGAAACAGTGGAGAGAGTACAACACATCCAGAGTGTGATAATGTACTTCACTTCAGAATATAGAGTACGAACCTCAACAGAGACAGTGGAGAGAGTACAACACATCCGGAGTGTG
>NC_142957.1:11288754-11313754 GCF_046866305.1 Octopus bimaculoides | reverse complement strand
GTCTTTACACGTGCCAGGAAGGCGATGCTGGGCAAAGGTGCCATCACGATAGCAAATGAAAGATGGAAGATAAAATATACAAGAATTCATTATTAATCACTACAATTGTTTCGACACATCTAGCATCGCTTCCTCATGGGTGGGACACTCAACAACTGGTTCAGGAGCATCCGGTGGTGCAGATGTATCTTGTCGGGTGATAAATAAATAAATAAATACAACCCGTTAAAATGACTGTTCCGCAATGTAACTTCTTGTTTTGCAGAAAGAAAAGCAGCCAGATGGAGGAAATACCTGCAGTTATATAGATGACCAAACATAAAATCATAGATGGGGAAAAAAAGAGAAACTAACATGCAATCCAGCAAGAAAAGTATATTTAATTAGAGGATATTTTAACCCCATGAAGGGATAGTTTCATCCAAGGAAATACTGGTTCAATACCTAGTATTTTTGAGGAATGAAATTCCCTTAAAACAATAGGTATATATAGATATATATAGATATATATATCATCATCATCATCATTGTCTAACGTCCGCTTTCCATGCTAGCATGGGTTGGACGATTTGACTGAGGACTGGTGAAACCGGATGGCTGCACCAGGCTCCAATTTGATTTGGCAGAGTTTCTACAGCTGGATGCCCTTCCTAACGCCAACCACTCAGAGAGTGTAGTGGGTGCTTTTACGTGCCACTGGCACAAGGGCCAGTCACACGGTACTGGCCACGGCCACACTCAGAAAGGCATTTTTTACGTACCACCTGCACGGGAGCCAGTCCAGCGGCGCTAGAGTGGCGTAATCCATATGAACAGGAACTGGTATATCCAGGAATTGGTATCCCCAAACAGGAACTGGTATATCCAAGAACTGGTATCTCCAAACCGGAACTGGTATATCCAGGAATTGGTATCTCCAAGATCAGTCAGAAGGTCGGGGTCCGTGTGAGCGTATAAGTAGTTGTAAATAATAATAATGGTATTTTTATATAAGCTTAAAGCATATGGCGATCACCCACTACACTCTCAGAGCGGTTGGCGTTAGGAAGGGCATCCAGCTGTAGAAACACTGCCAGGTCAGATTGGAGCCTGGTGCAGCCTCCTGGCTTGTCAGACCCCAGTCGAACCATCCAACCCATGCCAGCATGGAAGACGATGATGATGAGGATGATGATCTATCCCGCAAATAATCACAATGAAAATGGAGATTAATGCACCTGCATATTTCGTCAAATATGTTGTATAATTAAGTGAAGAAATAAAAAAAAAACATAGGTGCAGGAGTGGCTGTGTGGTAAGTAGCTTGCTTACCAACCACATGGTTCCGGGTTCAGTCCCACTGCGTGGCACCTTGGGCAAGTGTCTTCTACTATAGCCTCGGACCGGCCAAAGCCTTGTGAGTGGATTTGGTAGACGGAAACTGAAAGAAGCCCGTCGTATATATGTATATATATATATATATGTATGTGTGTATATGTTGTGTATCTGTGTTTGTCCCCCCAACTTCGCTTGACAACCGATGCTGGTGTGTTTAGATCCCCGTAACTTAGCGGCTCGGCAAAAAGAGACCGATAGAATAAGTCCCAGGGTCGATTTGTTCGACTAAAGGCGGTGCTCCAGCATGGCCACAGTCAAATGACTGAAACAAGTTAAAGAATTAAAGAAAAGTCATACTAATCTCTGTATTCGTTAGGATTGTCGTTAATATTACACTCGGTAAAGTTATTGATAAAGGATTGACAATCTGAGCAAAATACTTCGTAAGCTCTTTGTTAATACAAATAAACCAGGCGAACAAAACGTTTTTGGATTAGTAAAGAGCTGCATGTAAGCCTTGCAGTTACCTGGAGTCCTTTTCTAATCTGAAAACACTGGATTAACAGAGAGCTTGCTCGGATTAGCAGTCACTTAGCAACAACTCTTCATTTTTGGCACATAAAATACACCATTTTGAGCGTAGCCGTTGCCAGTACCGCCTGACTGGCCTTCATGCCGATGGCATGTAAAATCACCCACTACACTCTCTGAGTGGTTGGCGTTTAGGAAGGGCATCCAGCTGTAGAAACTCTGCCAAATTAGATTGGAGCCTGGTGTTGCCATCCGGTTTCACCAGTCCTCAGTCAAATCGTCCAACCCATGCTAGCATGGATAGCGGACGTTAAACGATAATGATGATGATGATGATTACTGACAGACCGTGGAGGTGCAATGGCCCAGTGGTTAGGGCAGCGGACTCGCGGTCGTAGGATCGTGGTTTCGATTCCCAGACCGGGCGTTGTGAGTGTTTATTGAGCGAAAACACCTAAAGCTCCACGAGGCTCCGGCAGGCGATGGTGGCGAACCCTGCTGTACTCTTCCACCCCACAACTTTCTCTCATTCTTTCTTCCTGTTTCTGTTGTGCCTGTAATTCAAAGGGTCAGCCTTGTCACGCTGAATCTCCCCGAGAACTATGTTAAGAGTACACGTGTCTGTGGAGTGCTCAGCCACTTGCACGTTAATTTCACGAGCAGGCTGTTCTGTTGATCGGATCAACTGGAACCCTCGACATCGTAAGCGACGGAGTGCCAACAACAACATAGTGTATATAATCATTTCCGTTGTAAGCACAAAGCCTGAGATTTGGTGGGAGGAAGCTAGTTGATTACAAGGACCCCTGAGCTCAGCTAGTGCCTATTTTATTGACCCCCGAAATGATGAGAGGTAAAGGTGACTTTGACAGAATTCGAACTCAGCATAAACATATCAACGAAACACCACTCAGTAATAACAGACCGTCGTAAGCATCACAGTCAAAGTTTCGCAACTTTCAGAATGCAATATCTCGGCAAGAAATGAAGTTAAGAAGCTGGTTTTGGTCTTAAAATGACCTCCTCTAATCATTAGAATTATTTATTTATGAATGCATCTGAAAGATGAAACAATGACTGCATCTTTTTTCATTTTTGTAGAATATACCAATACTACGAAATGGCATAACATATTGCATATTTTAGCCATTATACCTAGAAAAAACATAGAGACACCATGAAAGGTATTGTTTGTGTTTTAATATACCAAGGCAAGTATCTTTAAGAGGTAAGCAAGAGAAGATAGTAAGACAATAGGCCATTATCGTTATTAGAAAATGAGCCATAACACCTTGAAAAACAATACAGGGACCACACCCAAGTTATTGATTGAGGGGGTGTGCCTATGATGGTGTGTCACTAAACTCTCTGGTCCAAGTTTGGGTGAACAAGCGCCATGTCAATAGCTTCGCGGTACAATTCTTTCAGCCAGATTTTCAACCTTATTGTAAGCCTCACCGGTTCTTCCAACTTTTTCGGATTCAAGACATCGAGACAAAGAAAATGATATGCTAACCTTGAAAATGGCTGGGGTGGCGCTTACAACACTCTGTTATTAAACGCCTCATTTAATACTGTACATCTTTCTAAATACATACAACTAATGTAGTATATAGCATCATCATTCAATATCCATTTTCCATGCTGGCAAGCGCTGGACAGTTTGACAGAAGCTGACCAGACTCCATCTGTCTATTGTGACATGGTTTCTATGGCTGGGTGCCCTTCCTAATGCCAACCACCCCAAGAGTGTCATGGGTGCTTTCTATGTGCCACTGGCATGAGTGCATTTACGCAGCAATGGCACGAGTGCATTTTAAGTGGCACTGGACAAGTCTGTGTGGATGGATGACAGTGATTTTCCTTAGCTGGACATGTCTCCTCAAGTACAGCAAATCACCAAGAACACTCGGGCCCTTCTCGTTTCCTCAGCAAGGCCCAGCTTCTGAATTACACAGTGTACATAGAGCATACACACATCTAATATACACCACTGCACATGTGAATATAGGCAAATAGTTTGGTATATCATGTGATCAACCAGTCTATCAGATGTTGTTATACATCACTAGCTACAATGCACTTTGCAATCATTTTAGCTTTTGACTGATGCTACCCCATCAGTTGTCAAGCAATGTTGGGGTGGGGATGGACACACAGACAGATGTCTCCCAAGCCTTTCCATTTTTTAAAGGAGACTCATTCACTGTTCACTTCCTGTGCCATATTCTATGTTCTGTTCAAGCTCTTTCGACTACTTTTTCTGATAAATTGTAGTGCAACTGAACACTTATATACAATAAGTTCATAATAACATAAACACACACACACACACACACACACACACACATTTGCATGTGGCAGATGAGCAGGAACAATAAACCCTAGGAACGTACAAAGAATAGACTTCGTCAAATGCCCAGTGGGGATATTTAAAAGTAGTAGATAGCTTCCGTAACCAAGGTGACCAAATCAGCAGAGAAGGTGGAGGCTCTGAAAGCATAGATGCTGGAATAAGAACAGACTGGGCAAAGTTCAAAGAGCTTCTGCCTTTGTTGGTAACAAAGGGCCTCTTCCTCAGAGCAAAAGGCAGATTGTATGATGTCTGCGAACAGCTATGCTACACAGCAGTGAAACAAGGGCTGTGACTGCTAAGGACATGCGTAGGCTTGCAAGAAATTAAGCTAGAATGCTTCGTTGGATGGTTTAAGAAGAAAACTGGGTATATGGGGTACCAGATGTGGTGTGCAAGAGAGACGACTGTGCTGGTATGGCCATGTGATGCATATGGACGAGGACAGCTGAGCAAAGAAGTGCTGATCTCTAACTGTGGAGGGAACCTGTCGAAGAGGTAGACCCAAGAAGACCTGGGACGAGGTGTTTGAACATGATCTTTGAATGTTGGGACTCACGGAGGAGACGACAAGTGATCAAAACCTTTGGCAATATGCAGTGCTTGAGGAAACTCATTAAGGCAAGTGAAATCGTAGTCGTGGACAGTGCCGGTGACACATAAAAGGCACCCGTGCCAGCGACACATAAGAATTGGGTGTAAGAAGCATCAGATGTGGTGTGCAAGAGAGAAGACTGCATTGGTTTGGTCATGTGACACGTATGGACAAAAAGAAAAAGTTGATCCTAATGGGATTTGAACCCAGAATGTAGAGGGCTGGAATGATTACTGCAAAAGCAACCTACCCAACATGCTACTAGCTACTAACTGCACAGTGGGATTGAACACTGGACCATTTGATGGCAAACTGAATTTCTTAACCGTAGAGTCACACCTATAGTAATAAAAGACAAAGCTAGGCAGAGCAGTAACAAAGACAAGTAACCCCCACCCCTTGAAAATCCCCACTTTTTTTTTTTGTTAATTTGAAGGAAAAGTGCAGCCATGGCTGTGTGGTAAGAAAGTTACTTCCAAACCATGTCATCTTGGGTTCAGTTTCAGTGCATAGCACATTGGGAAAGTGTCTTCTATTATAGCCCCAGGGCTGACCAAAGCCTTGTGAGGGAGTTTGGTAGATGGAAATTGAAAAACACCCAACATGTGTGTCTGTGTATGAGAATGTGTGTGTGTGTGTTGGTGTTGATTTTTGTGTATGTATTTGTGTGCGCCTGTGTTTGTCACTCACCACCACTTGACAACCGGTGTTGGTTTATTGACATGCCTTTAACTTAGTGATTCAGCAAAAAGTGATCAATAGAATTAGTTATCAGGCTAAAAGATAAGCCCCGGGGGGTCACAAGGAGGTGCCCCAATCTTATGATCATGATGCTGACACTTTAACCACTAAGCCACGCGCCTCCACAAATATCACATCTTCATCATCATCATCATCATCGTCGTCGTTTGACGTCCGCTTTCCATGCTAGCATTGGTTGGACGATTTGACTGAGGACTGGTGAAAACCAGATGGCTACACCAGGCTCCAATCTGATCTGGCAGAGTTTCTACAGCTGGATGCCCTTCCTAACGCCAACCACTCCGAGAGTGTAGTGGGTACCTTACATGCTATAAATGAATAATTGTAATTACAACAATTTTATTAAAATTTCAGACCATCCTGTATATAGAAGCTGTGTGGTAAGATGTTTGCTTCCCAACTGCATGGTTCTGGGTTCATTCCCACTGTGTGGCACCTTGGGCAAGTGTCTTCTACTATAGCTTTGGGCCGACCGAAGCCTTGTGAGTGGATTTGGTAGAGGGAAACTGAAAGAAGCAATGACAAGTGACCGAGACATTTGGCGATGTGCCATGCTTAAGAAAACCTGTCAAGCTAAGTGAAATCATAGCGATGGCCGACGCCAGTGTCACATAATTGGCACCCATGCAGGTGGCATGTAAAAAGCACTCATTACACTCTTGGAGTGGTTGGCATTACGAAGGGCATCCAGCCATAGAAACCAAACCAAATCAGAATGGAACCTGGTGCAGCTCTCCTGCTTACTAGTTTCAGTCAAGCTGTCAAACCCATGCCAGCATGGAAAACAGATGCTAAATAATGGTTGAGAACCATGTTTTACATAGTTCAGCCTACACAAGGGAATGTGTGAAAAACAAAATAGGAATTTTGTGGCACGTTAGAAAATCATTCGAGCGAGGTCGTTGCCAGTGCCGCTGGACTGGCTCCCGTGCAGGTGGCACATAAAAACCACCTTTTTGAGCGTGGCCGTTGCCAGTACCGCCAGACTGACCCTTGTGCCGGTGGTACGCAAAAGCACCCACTACACTCTCTCAGTGGTTGGTGTTAGGAAGGGCATCCAGCTGTAGAAACAGGTTTAAGAATTTTAAATTTCTGAAAATCCGGATAAAAAAGGGTAAACGAAACGAATGTACTTACAGTGAGAGTTTCTCGTTTGCGTCCACTCGTTACAAATACAAATCCCTGAGTTTCAATAGCAACTCCAGTTCGTTGGATATGTTCCTCGACATACCTGTGGACAGGTGAGAGAAGAAGGACAATTAAACAACCAGTATACTGATAGGAGGTACATTTATTTTTTTATACTGAAAAAACTGTAATTAAGTGCTGGGGTTGATGTAATCAATCGTTAGCTAAGAAACTAAGTCAGCAATGGAGGAGGTTACTCTGCGAGAACAGCTGCTAGACTAAGAATAGATTTTTTTGGCTTTGAGCCTATATTAGAAACTGTATTATTAACCCTTTCGTTACCAACCGGGCTGAAACCGCCTCTGGTTCTCTACTACAAATGTTTTGTTTTCGTAAGTTCTGAATTAAAATCTTCCATCAAACTTTAGTCACAATTTATGTTCTTAACACTAGCTTAATGATAACTAAGTTATTTTACTAAATTCTTTGTTATATTTAAAATTAATTGAAAGAAACACAGAACATCTCAACAGAAATACGGTAACGAAAGGGTTAAAATATATAATAGAGAAACAATTCTTAACCCTTTTGATACCAACCTGGTTGAAACCACCTCTGGCTCTCTGTAGTACAAATGTCTTGTTTTCATAAGTTTTGAATTAAAATCTTCCACCCAACCTTAGTCACAATTTATGTTCCTAACACCAGCTTAATGATAACTAAGTTATTTTACTAAATTCTTTGTTAAATTTAAAATTAATTGAAAGAAACACAGAACATCTCAACAGAAATACGGTAACAAAAGGGTTAAAATATATAATAGAGAAACAATTCTTAACCCTTTTGATGCCAACCTGGTTGAAACCACCTCTGGCTCTCTGTAGTACAAATGTCTTGTTTTCATAAGTTTTGAATTAAAATCTTCCACCAAACCTTAGTCACAATTTATGTTCCTAACACCAGCTTAATGATAACTAAGTTATTTTACTAAATTCTTTGTTAAATTTAAAATTAATTGAAAGAAACACAGAACATCTCAACAGAAATATGGTAACAAAATGAAAGAAATACCAGCTGTAATCAAATCACGCGTCCCACAAAATTTCAGGCATTGTGCCTATAATAGAAAGTTAAGGCGGCAGGCTAGCAGAAATGGTGCTACACCGGACATAGTGTTTAGTAGCCTTTCTTTGGGCTCTATGTTCTAAGTTCGAATGCCGCCGAGGTAGACTTGGTCTTTCATCCTTTCGGGGGTCGATGAAATAAGTACTAGTTGAGTACTAGGGTATGTAACTGAAAAAGGGATGTTCCAGCAGAGATCATCATGTCTTTTATTCAGGCATAGTGTATCTAGGACTACATAATCTAATGTGTCCTTTGTTCTTTAGCGCCAGATCAGTTCTCATCCAACAGAACTTGATTAAAAATGTTCCAGCTGTGACCATCCTGTCTTTTATTCAGGCATAGTGTATCTAGGACTACATTATCTAATGTGTCCTTCCTTGTTGTTGTTGTTTAACCACAGGTCACTCCTGATCCAATAGACCAATGATCAAAGATGTCCAGTTGTGACCGTCCTTTTTTTTGAGACACAGTCCATCATGGACTACATTATCAAATGTGTCCTTCTTCGTTGTTGTTTAGCCCCAGGTCAGTCCTGATCCAGCAGACCTATGATCGAAGATGTTCTAGCCGTGACCATCCTGTCTTTTATTCAGGCATAGTGCATCTAGGACTACATCCTCTAATGTGCCTTTCCTTAAAGCTGTTGTTTAGCCACATTCCAACAGTGACCATCCTGCCTTATTTAGAAACAGCGAATCTAGGTCTACATTACCTAATGTGACATTCCCGTCTTCCTTTTTTTTTTGCTAAGACTACTGTAGGCTGTGATTTGAAGGAGGGAGATTTGGCTGCTATTTCAACCAGATTTAGTAACAGAGCTGTGTGGAGGCTTTCTTGCATGGGCTTGGGTCAGCTCAGTTCTATGCAGGCTCGGCCATAGCTGCTCGGAGAGACCATTGACCGAAATATATACAACAAACTATAGAGGAGGACATAGGAAGGAGGAGAAGAAGAAGAGGAGGAAGGACTTATTCAGGTAGGGCTGGTATGATAGAACTAGGATGGACAGGTATGTTCACATATTTCCAGTCTGTCTGTCTGTGTGTCTTCACCCATAGCAGCAGCAGCAGGTGTCCACATTCCAAAGTCTGTCAACCTGTTTCTGTTTGTTTTTTTTGTGGCATTTTACCAAATACCACCATTGGTAGACATTCACTTGAGCAGACATCTGCTAATACACACATACACACACACACACACACACACACACATATACACAAGAGGGAAAGAGAGCTAACATGTAGATAGGGAGTGGCTGTGCAGGTAGGAAGCTTCCTTCCCAACCACACGGTTTCAGGTTCAGTCCCACCGCATGCAAGCACTGCATCTTGGGCAGGTGTCTCATACCATAGCCTCACACTGACCAACGCCATGTGAGTGGATTTGACAGACAGAAACTGAAAGAAGCCCATCGTATATATATATATATATATATATATATATATATATATATAGATAGATATGCAGGGCAGGGAATCGTCAATTAGTAATAAATTTAACAAATTTATTAGAATATTTAGCTGAAGATCAGAATAGAGTATTCTTTACTCTTAACTGTGAAACGATCGTACTAAATTAACTAAAGGCAAGTGTTTTTTTACTCTTCTCTACTGTTTTTTGTTCTGTGTGTATCAAAAATATCGCTATCAATCTGGAGTAATAATTTGTAGTTTTGAAATCAGTAGTTCTTTGACTGCTATTTCTGAATTCTCAGGATGTTGGAGAAGCAGGTTACTGTCAATCCCTATATATTTATGATTATATATATATATATATATATATATATATATATACAGGGTGGCCCCAAAGTAGATTTACAGTTATTCAACTATCTCTTTTGCATTTATATATATAACAGTTGAGATCTTAATTATAAAAATATATGAAACCATTATTCTATGCTAATTAAATTAATTGTAAGATAGAAATTTAAAGTGCCTACATGATAACTGTAAACCTACTTTTGGGCCACCCTGTATGTATATATGTGTGTGTGTGTGTGTGTGTCCCCCAAGACCGTGATGACTGGTGTTGGTGTGTTTATGTTCCTGAAATATGGTGGTTCGGTAAAAGAGAGGGAGAGAATAAGTACCAGCTTTTAAAAATGAAAAGTACAGGGGCCGATTCACTCAACTAAAAGTTCTTCACGGCAGTGCTCCAGCATGGCCACAGTCTAATGACTGAAACCAGTAAACGATAGGCGCAGGAGTGGCTGTGTAGTAAGAAGCTTGCTTTCCCAACCGGGTTCAGTCCCACTGCGTGACACCCTGGGCAAGTGTCTTCTACTGTCGCCTCAGGCCAACCAAAGACTTGTGACTGGATTTGGTAGATGGAAACTGAAAGAAGCCTGTCGTATTCCCTGGGTCCTGTTTATATACACTTTTAGTGGATGTGGCTGGGTCTGGTTTGACTAAGTTGGTTGCCAGTTTCTTTGATTCCTTTCATATAAACCTACCCAAGGTTGGCCCTAAGTTCTGTAATACAAACTTCATGTTTTAAAATGGTCTAAATTCAAACCTTCTTCCATCAAAATTTCATGTTAATTTATGTTCATCATCATCATCATCATCATTGTTTAACGTCCGCTTTCCATGCTAACATGGGTTGGACGATTTGACTGAGGACTGGTGAAACCGGATGGCAACACCAGGCTCCAATCTGATTTGGCAGAGTTTCTACAGCTGGATGCCCTTCCTAACGCCAACCACTCAGAGAGTGTAGTGGGTGCTTTTACGTGTCACCCGCACGAAGGCCAGTCAGGCGGTACTGGCAACGGCCACGATCAAGATGGTGTATTTTATGTGCCGCCCGCACAAGAGCCAGTCCAGGGGCGCTGGCAACGATCTGACAAAATGATTTCGCTAAATTCTTCAATAGTTTCAAAATTTAATTTGAAATAAACACGTTGTATTTCATCAAAGGAGTTAGTGAAGCAAAACAGAAACACATTCAAATCGACCAGAGATAAACCTGCGTCGACCATCACCATCACCACCATCAACAGGGAGGTGGGGGTGGATTTTTTTTATTGCATGAGAAACTCCCAATTTTATGTCATCTCAGAAGTTCTGAGAAAAGAAACAAAAAACTATAAATATGTATAAAGAGATCTGAGCTAGAGATGGCCATGGGAAAGTCTCATCTTGAAACGCAGACCTGACTTCCTCCAAAGAATTCATTTTAGATGTTCCCATCATCAACCACATGTATTTCAAATACCACCATTATCTCTCACCCTATCTATCTATCTCTGTCTATCTATCTATCTATTTATCTAACCATCTATCTATCTATCTATCTATCTATCTATCTATCTATCAAACCATCTATCTATTTATCTATCTAACCATCTATCTATCAATCTCTTCCTGTCTATCTGAAGTCGCTTGGCTCAGTGGTTAGAGCATTGGGCTCACAATCATGAGGTGGTGTGTTCGATTCCCATACTGGGCTGTCTGTTGTGTTCTTGAGCAAGACACTTTGTTTCACGTTGCTCCAGTTCACTCAGCTGTAGAAATGAGTTGCAACATCACTGGTACCAATCTGTATCAGCCCCTTTGCCTTTCCCTTGGATAAGAGTACATGATACACATGTACCCTTAACGTAGTTCTCAGGGAGGTTCGGCGTGATACAGAATGTGACACAGCTGACCCCTTTTGAATTACAGGTACAACTCATTTTCGCCAACTGAGTGGACCGGAGCAACATAAAATAAAGTCCTTGCTCAAAGACACAACTTCCCAGTGAGAATCGAACCCACAGCCTCATGATTGTGCGGTGAACACCCCTAACCACTAAGCCAGGCATTTTTACAAAAAACTAGCACTCTGTTGATTACAGCAACGAGGGTTCCAGTTGCTCTGACTAATTCTTAGCAATTGTCTTCTGCTGTAGCCACGAGTCGACTAATGCCTTGTGGGGCAAGCCCATCACACACATATATGTGTGTGTGAGTGTATATATACTCTTTTACTCTTTTACTTGTTTCAGTCTTTTGACTGTGGCCATGCTGGAGCACCGCCTTTAGTCGAGCAAATCGACCCCAGGACTTATTCTTTGTAAGCCTAGTACTTATTCTATCGGTCTCTTTTGCCGAACCGCTAAGTTACGGGGACATAAACACACCAGCATCGGATGTCAAGCGATGTTGGGGGGACAAACACAGACATACAAACACATACACACATACATATATATATATATACATATATACGACAGGCTTCTTTCAGTTTCTGTCTACCAAATCCACTCACAAGGCTTTGGTCGGCCCGAGGCTATAGTAGAAGACACTTGCCCAAGATGCCACGTAGTGGGACTGAACCCGGGACCATGTGCTTGGTAAGCAACCTACTTACCACACAGCCCCATATACACACAAGTGAGTGGACAAACAAAAGAAGAGCAATCGACACATTTATTGGGAGCTACATGTATAGATCAAAAGAGTTTGATTCAGAATCTTTGGTACTCTGAGTTTCAAGTGTAAGGCTAATGTTCAGCCATTGGAGTGTGACTCCAATGGCTAGTCTTCGGTCATTGGAGTCAGACTCCAATGGCCGAAGGCTAACCACACACTTAAAACTCAGAGTACCAAGGATTCTGAATCAAACCGTTTTGATATGTGTGTGTGTGTGTGTGTGTTTACTTAAGACTCCTTATCTTTCTCTAGCCCTTAAATCAAGTCTTCCTGTGCATAAAACCCTGGGTCAGTTATCCTCGTCATCGTCATTTAACGTCCATTTTTCCATTCCTGCATGGGTCAGACAGAATTTGTCGAGGCAGATTATGTGAACGAGGGAGTATGAATGAGAGAGAGAGAGAGAGAGTGTGTGTGTGTGTGTGTGTGTGTGTGTGTGTGTGTGTGAACAAGATGATGTGTGTGTGTGAGAATGAGAGTGTATGTAAGAGTGTGTGTGTATGAACGAAAGAATTTGGGTGTGAATGAGAAGGTGAATGTGTGTGTGTGAATGAAAGAATGTGTTCATGAGTGTGTGTATGTGTATGAATGAAAGAATGTGTGTGTGTGTGTATGTGTGTCACGAGTAAAGAAAGGAAAAAAAAAAACAATCAACGAACAACCGTGTGTACGTGTATGTGAGAATGAATGAATACGAACTAGTGAGTGAATGTGTGCGTGCGCGCACGTACGTACGACTCAGTGCAAATATGTGTACACAAATATCTATATGTAAACGTGTGTGTGTGTGTGTGTGTGTGTATAGTAGGGTTGACATTGAAGACTGCTAAACAATGAGGAAGACACGAAAATTAGAATGAATACATTAACACAACACATAACATTACATTACACACGCTTCTACAGAATGAATACATTAAGATGGTCGTGCCCGTCTCTCCTTCCATTATACATTTAAAAGTAGTCAGCCTTTGTACCTATCCATTTATCTATCTATCTATCTGCTTATCTATCTATCTATCTATCTTCCAAAAATAAATACAGCCAGTCTCATTCATTCTCGTTCGATCTCTCCCCCCCAAAAATACGACAGTCACTCAGTTTTTGTCTTTCTTTCTCCAAAATAAATACATTATGGCACCTAGTCTCTCTCTCCTTATTCCTCTTCTTTATAGAATCGATACGTTAATACCTTCTCTTTTGAGAAGCAACATAAGATTCTTTCTCTCTCAATCCTTACCCAGTAAGCGTCAAGCATCGTCTGTCTGTCGGTCTATCTATATCTATATAAATCTGTCTATCCGTCCATCAATCTATCGACAAAATGAATAATATATTAAGACTACTTCTCTCCACAGAAGAAATATAGGACACAAACACACAAACACACAGGCTTTCTTCCTCTCCATCTTTCTACAAAATGAATATATTAAGATTGCACTCCCTCTATCTCTCTACTCAACGAATTTGGGACACATTCTCTCTCTCAATCACTCTATCTATCTATAGTTGAATACATCAAGACTCCACCACCTTTCTCTCATATGTGTATATACATGTATATATATATATATGTGTGTGTGTGTGTGTGTGTGTGTGTGTGTGTGTGTGTGTGTGTGTGTGTTGTGTGTGTGTCCATCTAACTGTCTGTCTCTATATGTTTATCTCTCAACCCCTCTCTCTATTCAATCTATTCAATGAATTTGGGACACACACTCTCTTTCTATATCATTCTATCTACCTTCCCAAGAGAACGAATACACACACACACACACACACACATACACACACACACACACACCCTCTCTCTCCAGAATGAATAAACACACGCTCTATCTATCTATCTATCTATCTATCTATCTATCACCTATCTCTCTATCTATCTATCTATCTATCTATCTATCTGCTCGTCTCTCTCTCTCTCTCTCATGACTATAATAATCTTTCTCTTTCTCTCCATCTACCTACCTACCTACCTACCAAATGAATATATAAAGACTACCTCTATCTCTCTCTCTCTCTCTCTCTCTCTCTCCAGAACACATATATTAAGACACACTCTCTCTCTCTCTCTCTTCCCCTCCACAATAACCACATTATTAAGACACACTGTCCTTTTCTATACAATGAATACATTAACACACACACACACACACACTCGTCACCCCCACTTACACCCACCGCTCTCTCCTCTCTACAGAAGAATCTGCAGGAAGAACACTGAGCATTGTCTGTCTGTATGTCACTGAATGTGTGTATATGTGTGTTTATGCTCGTGTGTGTGTGTGTGTGTGTGTGTGTGTGTGTGTGTGGCCGTCTCTGCCTAATGTATCGGTGCCTCTGGTCTGAATTAGTGTGTGTGTGTGTGTCCATCTATTCATGTCTATGCGTGTGTTTCTGTGTGTGTATACTTGCGTGTATGTCTATTCATGTCTCTTGTTTATGAGTGTGATTTCATGTGTGTGTGTGTCTGTAGGCATGGGTTCATATACGTGTGCGTATTTGTCTCCTGCTTGTGTTGTGTTGGTGTGCAATATATCTGTCTTCATGTATGCACTGTACTGTTATTTCGCTTCAGGTATGCGAAGATCCAATAGACCTTGGATCAAACATAGTCCAATCATGACCATCCCATCTTTTATTCATACATACAGCGTCCAAGGCCAATCATCCCTTTACGCTGCTGCTTCTCTCCATGCTTGAATGGCTTCGATTATATGCAATCCTACATTCTTTAATAAAGATAGGAGGGTGTGTGACGTGAAAATTTGGCTGCTATTTCTAGATCTTAAGATCACATAAAGGCTCTCACATTCAGTCAATGGCTGTTGAATGATGGATAGAGAAGCAAAAATACATAATGGATATATATACACGCACATTATCTCTTTAAATCGATATATATACACAGACATATATATACACAGTCAATCAGTTTTGTGTACAAACACACATATGCGACATGTGTTTTGTATGTATATATGATGGTGTTTTTTTTTATATAGATATGTGTGTGTGTGTATATATATATATATATATATATATATATATATATATATATACACACACAGACACCTGTATACAGACATACACAATCATATATAGTGAGAAAGAATTTACAGCATGAAGTCATAAATATATATATATATATATATATATATATATATATATTAAACATACATTCAACACGCACATATGTACCGTTTAGACAACTGTATAGAGCATGTATGTTTATATAAAATAGAGAAAATTAATAGAAATGAGTATGTAAACACACACACACACACACACACATATGTATTGGTGTTATATAAACATGGTGTTATTGCTAAGCCCTAGGCTTGCCCTACTGAAACAAACCTATTCCCAAAGGTATCCTACCCATGACTCTCAAGCCTCAATTGTATACATAAAACAACATATGTCTCCTTTCTTTGCAGATGACACGAAGTGATCCTAAAGAATTTAGCTACTATTTCTAGCAGGTAGAATGGCCAGCAAATGGTTCCCTCATCGGTTCGATTATATATACATTGTATGGGTGGGTGGGGGTATATAGTATGTGAGTGAGAAAAAGGAAGCATTTAAAATTATATATATATACATCTTTACATTATACATACATTATGTGGGTGGGTGTATAAATTTGTTATGTGAGATACAAAGATATAGATTATAAATACACATACACACACACATATATATATACACAGGTAGAAAGGAAAAGGAATTAGACATAAAAGTATACATACATGTTTACATATTCACATTATATATGCAGTGAGTGGGTGGTCAGAGAACATGTACAGAAAACTTGGCACTCCGTCGCTTACGACGTCGAGGGTCCCAGTTGATCCGATCAACGGAACAGCCTGCTCATGAAATTAACGTGCAAGTGGCTGAGCACTCCACAGACACGTGTACCCTTAACGTAGTTCTCGTAGTTCTCGGGGGATATTCAGCGTGACAAAGAGTGTGACAAGGCTGACCCTTTGAATTACAGGCACAACAGAAACAGGAAGTAAGAGTGAGAGAAAGTTGTGGTGAAAGAGTACAGCAGGGGTTCGCCACCATCCCCCTGCCGGAGCCTCGTGGAGCTTTAGGTGTTTTTCGCTCAATAAACACTCACAATGCCCGGGTTGCGAATCGAAACCGCGATCCTATGACCGCGAGTCCGCTGCCCTAACCACTGGGCCATTGCGCCTCCACTGTACAGAAAACTATATACAAGTTTATATGATTTACGAACACTGTAACTATGGAATTCTAACATCTTTTTAGCTTTTCTCTTTTTGTCCTTTCCTTAATTTTTGCTACTGATGAATACTTTCTGACAAACCAGATCCTTAAAATAAATCTATTGCCTTTCTGAATGAAACGATCGTATAGCTACATGAATAAAACTAATTTCAATCCATGTTAACGCCTAATCTCCTCCATTTACAAAAAAATATGATTGTATTTCTCTTTCTCTTTTCTCTTTTACTTGTTTCAGTTATTTGACTGCGGCCATGTTGGAGCACCGCCTTTAGTTGTGGCTGTGTGGTAAGTATCTTGCTTACCAACTACATGGTTCTGGGTTCAGTCCCACTGCGTGGCACCTTGGGCAAGTGTCTTCTACTATAAGCTTCAGGCCGACCAAAGCCTTGTGAGTGGATTTGGTAGACGGAAAACTGAAAGAAGCCCGTCGTATATATGTATATATATATATATATATATATATATATATATATATATATATATATATATATATATATATATATGTATGTGTGTGTGTGTATGTTTGTGTGTCTGTGTTTGTCCCCCCAACATCGCTAGACAACCGATGGTGGTGTGTTTACGTCCCCTGTAAACTAGCAGTTCGGCAAAAAGAGACCAATAGAATAAGTACTTGGCTTACAAAGAATAAGTCCTGGGGTCGATTTGCTCGAGCAAAGGCAGTGCTCCAGCATGGCCACAGTCAAATGTCTGAAACAAGTAAAAGAGTAAAAGAGTAATGATCTCAAACCTAATCTGAGACAACATCATGAAGAAGAAAAGTACCAAAGGGAGGTTTGGTCACCTAATCACCTAATCACATTCTTAAAACAAAGGCCAAAAGTCATTGTTTGGATCTATTTTAAAACGGGGGCCACATTTTTCATTAATGTTTTACGTAGTGTTTTTGGTACCGAAAGACTTTCAAACTTCGTATACTTATCTATTTTGTGTTATAGAACAGAAAAATATTTTTGTATTCGAATTTATTTCATGTAAAAAATTGTCTTATTTCGATAATTTCAACCAATCACTGACAAGTATTCAGTTGTTTACATTTACTCCTTTGGCTGATTAAGCGATGTAAAGCGTATTTAATCTCCATACCTTCGTTTTATTTGCTTTTTTCATTTTAAATTTGCTTTAACCCTAACCCTAACCCTAGGTTTAGGGTTAGGGTTAGGGTTAGGGTTAGGGTTAATTGTTTCAGAATCGTTTGTTTATGTAGTCGGCACTTAATGTATATCGGCTGAATGGACGTCAGTGATTGGTTGAAATTACAGAAATACGACAACTTTAACATGGAATAACTTAGGGATTTCTTTTTTTTTTAAGAAGACTAAGAGAAAAAGATGTTTTATATGACACATTCTACCAGTGTTCCAAGTTTCAAAGTGTTTCGTTAATGAATAATGTGGCCCCCGTTTTAAAAAAGATCCCATTGTTTCTTCGCAGTTTTATTCAAACCTTCTCTTTGATCGTTTCCAGTCGAATGGCATGGAATTTAACCCTAGTTTCGGTAACGCTATTGTTGTAAGAGAAAAGTATGAATATTTGAGGACAATAACTGGGATGATTAGCTTCAGGTTCAGTCTCACTGCGTGGCACCTGGGGCAAGTGTCTTCGGTTATAACCCTGGGCTGACCAAAACCTTTTGAGCAGATCTGGTAGGCAGAGACTGAAAGAAGCCCATCATGTGTGTTTGTGCGTGTGTTTGTGTGTGTATATAGGCTTGGCTGTGTGGTAACAAGTTTGCTTCCCAACCACATGGTTCCAGGTTCAATCCCAATGTGCATGCATACACACACATATGCATACATAGGCACAGGTGTGGCTGTGTGTTAAGAGTCTTGTTTTACCAAAGCCTTGTGAGTGGATTTTGTAGACAGAAACTGAAAGAAGCCCATCATATATATATATTTATATATATATGTGTGTGTGTGTGTATGTATGTGCATGTGCTTGTGTGTGTATATATATATATATATATGTATGTATGTATGTATGTATGTATGTATGTATGTATAGTGAGAATTTATAAAAAAACAAAAGATGAAGACAGGCGTGTAAACAACAAACAGATGTATTAGTTTAATGCTTGGTCAGTGAGAAAGTCTTTTACGTTTCGAGCCGACACTCTTCGACAGAAAGGAACACAGAAATAAACAGGGAGAGAAAAAAGAAAAAGGTTTAGTGGCTAGCGATCTACTTCCGAAAAGTTAGACAGTTTCCAGCCAAACCCTCTAACCCATGCCGGCATAGAAATCTGGCAGTATATGATGACGACAATGATGATATATATATATATATATATATATATATAAATTTAGTGTATGCAGTTAATATATGCATATTACTCCATTCACTAAATTTATATATACTCAAGTACCCAAAATAACAGGGAGTTTCTACCTCATAAACAGGAGTTACACCACAGTCATTTTGTGATCTTTGCTACCCTGGTATCTATTAACCAATTTATTTTGTCCAAGTTATTTATTAACTAGGAGAAAATAAATACATATTATAAAATATATGTGTGTGTGTGTGTGTGTGTGTGTGTGTGTGTGTGTATATAACAGACAGTACAGACTGTAATGTGGTTGGCATTAGGAAGGGCATCCAGCTGTAAAAACCAAGCCAAATCTGACTATAGTCTGGTACAACCCCCTGGCTTGCTAGCTCTGGTCACATTGTCCATTGCATGCCAGTATGGACAACGGACGTTAAATGATGATGATGATGATGGTCAACTGCTAGTGTTCACATAAGCTCACTCCCACCATCGGACCGACATTGCTTGCACAGGATCGCGGTTTCAATTCCCAGACTGGGCGTTGTGAGAGTGTTTATTGAGCGAAAGCACCTAAAAAAAGCTCCACGAGGCTCCGGCAGGGGATGGTGGTGGCGAACCCTGCTGTACTCTTCCACCACAACTTTCTGTCACTCTTTCTTCCTGTTTCTGTTGTGCCTGTAATTCAAAGGGTCAGCCTTGTCACACTCTGTGTCACGCTGAATATCCCCCGAGAACTATGTTAAGAGTACACGTGTCTGTGGAGTGCTCAGCCACTTGCACGTTAATTGCACGAGCAGGCTATTCCGTTGATCGGATCAACTGGAACCCTCGACGTCGTAAGCGACAGAGTGCCAACGAACGAACGAATTGTATAAAGAGCTCACTCAGGCACATTACATCACATCAGAAAAGCTTAAGGACAGAAAGCTGCCGTGTAAGTCAAGCAAGAGAAGACAGCAATGACAGCTAGAAGAATATGTACAGTCTGGTTGG
The DNA here is from genome assembly GCF_046866305.1 of Octopus bimaculoides. Classification (NCBI taxonomy): domain Eukaryota; kingdom Metazoa; phylum Mollusca; class Cephalopoda; order Octopoda; family Octopodidae; genus Octopus; species Octopus bimaculoides. The sequence goes on along the minus strand of NC_142957.1, from coordinate 11,293,979 downwards.
CACTCCGTCGCTTACGACGTCGAGGGTTCCAGTTAATCCGATCAATGGAACAGCCTGCTCGTGAAATTAACGTGCAAGTGGTTGAGCACTCCACAGACACGTGTACCCTTAATGTAGTTCTTGGAGATATTCACCGTGACACAGTGTGACAAGGCTGACCGCTTTGAATTACAGGCACAACAGAAACAGGAAGAAAGAGTGAGAGACAGTTGTGGTGAAAGAGTACAGCAAGAGTACATCAGTCCTGATCAAAGATGTTCCAGCTGTGACCATCCTGACTTTTATTCAGACATAGTGTATCAAGAACTACATTATCTCATCCAGTGGTTCCCAAACTTTTATGGGCTGCCACCCCATTGGCACCCAGGCCACACATACGCACCCCCAACATAGACCATTTTCTGCACCAAATTCAAAGCAACAGAATTTCACAAATAAATCTTAACCTAATTAACTCATTTAGTTGTTTTGACATCTATTGCCTCCTTCTTTGGAAACCCCATTATCACCCCCACTTTTCTTCAACACCTCCCTGGGGGGAAGTACCACTCACTTTGGGAACCACTGATCTAATATATCCTTCCTTGTCGTTGTTGTTTTTTAAGACCCCAAATTAGTTTTGAGCTAACCAACCTATGATTAACACTGATTGCATAATTAAACTTCAATTAATATTTCTTTTTGCTTCTGTCATACTTTCTCATTACCTCCCGTAGGAAATACGGTTTTCACATCCACCACTAAAAGCCATTTGATTCTTCGTCTTTAGAGAGATATCTGATGAGGTACATGGAAAAAAGTTAAGAAAAATCTAAATGGGTGCAGGTGTGGCCGTGTGGTAAGAAGCTTGCTTCCCAACCCCATGGTTCCAGGTTCAATCCCACTATATGATACGTTAGGCAAGTGTCTTCTACTCTATAGCCTCGGGCTGACCAAAGCTTTGTGAGTAGATTTGGTAGACGGAAACTGAAAGAAGCCCGTCGTATATATATGTATATATATATATATCATCATCATCATCATCATCATCATCGTTTAACGTCCGCTTTCCATGCTAGCATGGGTTGGACGATTTGACTGAGGACTGGTGAAACCGGATGGCAACACCAGGCTCCAGTCTGATTTGGCAGAGTTTCTACAGCTGGATGCCCTTCCTAACGCCAACCACTCAGAGAGTGTAGTGGGTGCTTTTACGTGTCACCCGCACGAAAACGGCCACGCTCGAAATGGTGTCTTTTATGTGCCACCCGCACAAGCCAGTCCAGGGGCACTGGCAACGATCTCGCTCGAAAATCCTACAGGAGCCAGTCAGGCGGTACTGGCAACGGCCACGCTCAAAATGGTGCATCTCATGTGCCACCCGCACAAGAACCAGTCCAGGGGCACTGGCAACGATCTTACTTGGCTTGCCGGGTCTTCTCACGCACAGCCCATTTCCAAAGGTCTCGGTCCGTAGTCATCGCCTCGGTGAGGCCCAATGTACGAAGGTCTTGCCTCACCACCTCAGATATATATATATATATATATATATATATATATATATATATATATATATATAGGCGCAGGAGTGGCTGTGTGGTAAGTAGCTTGCTTACCAACCACATGCTTCCGGGTTCAGTCCCATTGCGTGGCACCTTGGGCAAGTGTCTTCTACTATAGCCTCGGGCCGACCAAAGCCTTGTGAGTGGATTTGGTAGACGGAAACTGAAAGAAGCCTGTCGTATATATGTGTATATATATATGAATGTATGTGTGTTTGTGTGTGTGTGTTTGTCCCCCCACCATCGGTTCGGCAAAAAGAGACTGATAGAATAAGTACTAGGCTTCCAAAGAATAAGTCCTGGGGTTGAGTTCTTTGACTAAAACCCTTTAAGGTGGTGCTCCAGCATGGCCACAGACAAATGACTGAAACGAGTAAAAGAAGTGTCTTTTGTAGAAAGTGTAAACTAGGGATGTCTACACGTCTCACTGCATAACGAGAGGGTTTTTATTTTCAAAGCCATGGGGTAAAACCCGCTTTCCGCAGTTAACAGGAATAAAAATTCTGAGCAAGATATATCCGGTTTCGGCATTCAAATGTTTAATGAGGATTTCATTAAGTGGAGAAAAAAAAAAAAAAAACAGTAAGAATTAACAGCAACTGGTGTCACATAATTGTATATGTGTGGTTAGATGAAAATGAGGTGTGGTCTAACTACAGGAAATCATTTTGAATGATCCACCAAGTCTCAAAGAAAAAAAAAAATAACAGTGTTTTTTTTATTTTTCTCGAGAAAGTCATGCCTCAAGAGATTCTTGTAAACATCCACATCATCTATGGAAACTTATGTACGACACAATCTGAATTGTCTAAAGCAGTGGCTCTCAACTATTTTTTTCATCTATGAACCCCTTTTATTACTGTTTTGTTCTGGTGGACCCCCTCACAGCCATTCGATGTTTAAGAACTAGTTTTATAGAAACTTCTTTGAAAATTCCTATTTTGTTTTTCACACATTCCCTCTTGTAGGTTGAACAATATAAAACATGGTTCTCAACCATTCTTTATCTATGGACTCCCTTTGATTACTATTTTATTCTGGTGGACCCCTCACAGCCATTCGATGTTTAAGAACTAGTTTTATAGAAAATTCTTTGAAAATTCCTATTTTGCTTTTCACACATTCCCTTGTTCAGGTTGAACAATATAAAACATGGTTCTCAACCATTTTTTATCTAAGGAACTCCCTTTGATTACTACTTTACTCTGGTGGATCCCTGCCCCATAGCCATTCAACCAAAAACAAGACAGAATCCTTAAAATTTGAAATTGCAAGAATTTGGAGTATGGAAACAATAAAGGTGGTGCCTATAATAATTGGTGCGTTGGGAACTGTAAGCCAAGATATAGACAAATGGCTGAAGGAGATTGGATTCGAATGCTCGGCAGAGCTCCTACAGAAAGTTTGTCTCTTAGTCACGTACATATGCAAGTGTGTATCTAATGAATACCTGTATGAACACACTCACACACATATAGGTACACGATGTATGCATATATGTATTTGTTTGTAGCTATATGTATTGATGTATCTTTATACATATGTATGTTTATATGTGTATACACGTTTGTGCTAAGCACTTGAAAGACTGCTGAAAACCTGTGGATGCCTAAGGTTACGGGTAGTAACCAGCTACCCACGTAAATCCTATCAGGAATTAGACCAAACCCGAGCCAAACCAAAATAGTAAATAATGTGCCTATAATAAATGGTGCATTGGGAACTGTGAGTAAAGATATAGAGAAATGGTTGAAGGAGATTGGAATAGAATGCTCAGTAGAACTTCTATACAGAAAGTTTGCCTCTTAGGGACAGGAAAGATTATCAGAAGGGTCCTAAGCACTTGAAAGACAATTGAAAGCTTGTGGATACCTACAGTTACAGGGAGTAACCCACTACCCACAAATTCTACCAGGAATAAGAACAAACCCAAGTCAAATAATAATAATAGTAGGAGCAGGAGTAGCTGTGTGGTTAAGTAGCTTGCTTACCAACCACATGGTTCCGGGTTCATTCCCACTGCATGGCACCTTGAGCAAGTGTCTTCTACTATAGTCTCTGGCCAACCAAAGCCTTGTGAGTGGATTTGGCAGACAGAAACTGAAAGAAGCCTGTCGTATATATATGTATATATATATATATATATATATATATGTGTGTGTGTGTGTGTGTGTGTGTATATATGTTTGTGTGTCTGTGTTTGTCCCCGCAACATCGCTTGACAACCGATGCTGGTGTGTTTACGTCCCCGTAACTTAGCGGTTCGGTAAAAGAGAACCGATAGAATAAGTACTAGGCTTCCAAAGAATAAGTCCTGGGGGGGGGGGGGGGGGGGGTCGATTCGCTCGACTAAAAGGCGGTGCTCCAGCATGGCCGCAGTCAAATGACTGAAACAAGTGAAAGAGTAAAAGAGTAGTAGACAAGATGAAGAGCGTGATGTGATTAGACTTGTGAAGAGTTACGTTAATCCTTTTATAATAATAATAATAATAATAATAATAATAATAATAATCCTTTCTACTACGATTGCAGTGACCCCAGTGTTTAATTTATCAACCCTAAAAGGATAAAAGCAAAGTCGACCTCGGCGGAATTTGAACATAGCTGCAGATGATGTACTGTTAAGCATTTTGTCCGATGTGCTAATGATTCTGCCAGCTCACTACCTTAATAATAATAATAATAATAATAATCCTTTCTACTAGGGCACAAGACCTAAAATTTGGGGCAGGGGGGGTAAGTCGATTACATTGACCCCAGTGTTCAACTGGTACTTATTTCATTGACCTGGCAGCATTTGAACTCAGAACATGAAGACGGATAAAAAAGCCGCTAAGCATTTTTCCCCCGGTGTGCAAACGATTCTGCCAGCTCACCGGTTTAATAATAATAATAATAATAATAATATTAATGGTTTCCTTCATTTGTCACCAGTACAATACAAAAAAAAAAAAATAATAAAAATGCCATTGTGAAATTGAGGCTAATAAGATTTCTCAAATTACACCGATGACGGCTACGACACTGACAGTAAAATAACAACAACAACAACGGAAGGTTCCTTCATTAGCTACAAGAGGGCACAAATAATTTGCCAGCCATTCATTAATATCCAACAAGCAAAAAAAAAAAAAAAAAAAAAAAGAAAGAAAAAAATACAGGAAAAGAATGCTTCTATTATAACGTTTTTAATTTTTAATGCAACGCATTGTATCAGCAAACACATAAACACATGAATTATTGACAAACTGCATAATAATAATAACAATAACTATAATAATAATAATAATAATAATAATAATAATAATGATAATAATAATAACGATGATGATGACAATGACAAACTATAATGATGGTATAGTGTTTTTCTATTTCGCTAAGCGCAACAGCAGCCCCTGCAGCAACGGCAGCGGCAGCAGTAGTATTAGTAGTAGCAGTAGCACCACCACAACAATGGCTTCTGCTGCTGCTGCCGCTGCTGCCGCTACAGCGTTTAATCATTAAAGAGACAGTCTGTTGTTTTCTAATTCACACACAGAAAAAATTTCCTACACAGTATTAGTAGTAGCAATAGTAGTAGTAGTAGTAGTAGTAGTAGTAGTAGTAGTAGTAGTAGTAGTAGTAGTAAGTAGTAGTGGTAGTAGCAGCAGCAGTAGTGGTAGTAGTAGTAGTAGTAGTAGTAGT
>NC_142957.1:11271254-11281254 GCF_046866305.1 Octopus bimaculoides | reverse complement strand
CAAGACATAATCAATTCATCATGGAGATTGTGTATATATTAAGTGAGGGTGTGTATAAGTCCATATAAAAATATATATGCATGTATGTGTATATATATGTAAACGTGTTTGTATATATATATATATATATATATATATGTGCGTGCTTATATGTATATGTGTATGTATATGTATGTATACAGTTAAGCATTTAATACTTCTCATTCACAACAGAGATTTACACACACACACGCACTCACACACACAGACACACACACAGAGGCACGTGCTTTATCTTTCAGACAACCATAATATTATACACACATTCATAAATATATACATATATATATATATACGTATATAAATGTGCTTAAATCTATAATGTACATACATTCGATATATACAATATATATTATGCACATAAATATATAATATACATGCATACAATACATACATATATATATATTATGTACATAAAAATATAATATACAAACATATATATATATATATATATATATATACACATACATATATATATATATATATATATTCACATACATACATAATTATATACACACATACATACAAATATATATATATATATATATATATATCATCATCATCATCATTTAACATCCACTTTCCACGCTAGCATGGGTTGGATATATATACATACATACATATATACATATATATATATATATATATATATATATATACACACACACACACACATGTACGGCATTTTAAATGAAAATTCGAAGAATGGAAAGAAACAGCTAAGGTATGGGGGGGGGCATTTTCAAGAATTCCATTTCAGCATTTTCATCAGAATATTTTTTATATATATATAGTTATTATTGTTATTATTATTATTATTATTATTATTATCATTATCATTATTATTATTATTATTATTATTATTATTGTTTTGGGGTTTACATCAAAGTCACAAGCTTACCTCAGTCTTGTTGTTGTTGTTGTTTTTTTTAGCCCCGGGTCAGTCCTAATCCAGCAGGCCTGTGTCCAAAACATCTTAACATCCACGACCATCCTGTCTTTTATTCAGGCACAGTGCATCTAGGACTACATTATCTAATGTGCCCTTCCTCCGCTGGTGCTGTTTAGCCCCAGGTCAAACCTGATCCAGACAGACCTATGATTCAAAGATGTACCAGCTGTGACCATCCTGTGTTTTATTCAGGCATAATACACCATGTATCTAGGACTACATTATCCAATGTCTCCTTCCTCTGGTGTTGTTTAGCCCCGGGTCAATCCAGATCCAGCAGAGTTAAAGTCAAAATATTTTCTTTTCATGACCTTCTTGTATTCCTAGATATACATAGGGCATCTAGGAATACATTATCCAATGTGTCCTTCTTCCTTGTTGTTGTTTAGCCCTAGGTCAGTCCTGATCCAGGCTTATGATCTAAGATGCTCCAGCTGTGACCATCCTGTCTTTCATTCTGGCATAGTGTATCTAGGACTACATTATCTGACGTGTCCTTCATCTTTGTTGTTGTTTAACCCCAGGTCAGTCCTGATCCAGCAGACCTATGATCAAAGATGATCCAGCCGTGACCATCCTGTCTTTTATCCAGACACAGTGTACCTAGGACTACATTATCTAATACATCCTTCCATATCATTAAGCTGTAGGGCGGTCTTGATCCAGCAGACCTATAATTAAAGACGTTCCAGACATGACGATCCCATCTTACATTCAGACATGGTCTATCTTGGACTACATTATCTAATGTAACATTTCTTAATTTTTTTTCTTTCTTAAAAAAAAAAAAATATCAAAAAGAAACAGCAAGGTGTAATTTGAGAGTAACGTGAGTGCTATTTCTAGCAGGTCTGGCTGCCTTGTAGAGGCAGATGTCTGCGAGGAATGCAGATAGGTGTGTGTTTAGAGTAATCTTGTTCTGTACTGGACTGACGTGACTTGGAGTGGAGTGAGAGTGAGAGTGAGAGTGAGAGAAGGAGGAGGTATGCATGAGAGGGAGTAAGAGTGAATTGATATGAGCAGAAAGAGACGGTAGAAGGAGGGAGAGATAGAGAGGGGGTGAGTGGAGAGAGCTTGCAGAAGGTAAGTAGAGAGAGAGAGAGAGAGAGAGAGTAGGAGAGATAGAGAGAAGTAGTAGAGAGAGAGAAGTAGTAGAGAGAGAGAGTAGGAGAGAGAGAAAAGTAGGAGAGAGAGAGAGAGAAGTAGGAGAGAGAGAGAGAGAGAGAAGTAGGAGAGAGAGAGAGAGAAGTAGGAGAGGGAGAGAGAGAAGTAGGAGAGAGAGAGAGAGAGAGAAGTAGGAGAGAGAGAGAGAGAAGTAGGAGAGAGAGAAAGAGAAAAACAAAAACAGGAGAGAGGTACAGACAGGAGAGATAGTGCCTGTGTGTGTGTATATATATATATACACACACATATACATGTATGTATATACAGAGAAGAGCAAAACTAAAGACAGGTGTAGAGAAAGAAGTAGGGACAAAGAGAGAGAGAGAGAGAGAGAGAAACAGACAGACAAAGAGAGGCAGGGAGGAGAGACAATATGCATACATAGATATATTTATTAATATTTAGCAGAAGCAACAAGCTGACTCCAGGGCCAAGAGTTTCATGCGTTGGCACTTCGTATGTGTGCATACATGCGCACGCGTGTATGTATATATATATATATATATATATATATATATATATATATGCGAGTAAAAATAAATACAAAAAAGGTGGATTTTTTTGTATGATTGTGTATAGAGGAATATATTATTTTGTTTAAAAGAGTTCCAACACTGTCTGTTTTTTAAGTTTTATTTATATTCCTGCAGAACCAATGTGGGGTATAGAATATGGAATATACAATATATAATATAATATACAATATACAATATAAAATAAAATAAAATAAAAATGGATGGCACCATGAAAGAAAGTATTGAATGTAGATGAAATATTGAGTGTTCAATATAAAGGATCAAATATATAAATATAAATATATAAAGGCGACTCGAGTTTCAGGGCTATTTCCCTTCGTCATGGCCGGTATGACAGACTGTTAAAGTCTGTCATACCGGCCATGACGAAGGGAAATAGCCCTGAAACTCGAGTCGCCTTTATATATATATATTTATATTTATATATTTATATATTTGATCCTTTATATTGAACACTCAATATTTCATCTACATTCAATACTTTCTTTCATGGTGCCATCCATTTTTATTTTATTTCATTTTATATTGTATATTGTATATCATATTATATTATATATTCCATATTCTATACCCCACATTGGTTCTGCAGGAATATAAATAAAACATAAAAAACAGACAGTGTTGGAACTCTTTTAAGCAAAATAATATATATATATATATATATATATATATATATATATATATATATATATATATACAACATACAAAAATAAGAGGAATGACCAGCAAAAGTGGACTCTTATGTGCTAGAAATAGATGCTAAATTTTTACTGAGAACATATATTTTTTTCGTGGTTAGATGATTCGGCATCTATTTCTAGCATATAGGAATCCACTTTTGCTGGTCATTCCTCTTATTTCTGTATGTAATATAATTCTAATCTTCGGATTTTTTTAATATGCTAGACCACTGGTTTTAATTGATTGATATCAATTTCTACCCTTATTAAAAAATTTTATATATATATATATATATATATATATATATATATATATATGTATATATATAGCAATAAGAAAATGGAGGGGAATATGACGTACTCATCAGCTTGCAGACACTATTTTCCGGTTGATTAATCTGTTTATTTTATAACCACTCCATTTTCTTATTGCTATATAAATTTAGGGTTAAAAAAATCCCCTTTTACCCGCACCCATTTATTCCACTTGGTATAACACTAGTGTAACAATAATTGGGTACCCTCCCAGCAGTATATTGGATAGATACTATCCCTCAGTGGGTTGGATCCTCAACCCCCTAACTCTCTTGCATTATATATATATATATATATATCTATATATATATATATATACTGAGTAAGTGCTGTATACCAACTAGTTTTGCCCCTGACATGGTTGCAACATGAGTGGGGAATAAACATGGGTCGTGTTTATTCCCCACTCATGTTGCAACCACATCTGGGGCAAAACTAGCCGGTATACAGCCCTTACTCAGTATTACCTGTATCTTTGGGGTTTGATTGACTCCAATACCCTTTGTAACCTATATATATACACATATACATATACATACATAGATAGGTGGAAAACAATAGACAAATATGTGTCTGTATATTTCTCACTAAATATATATACATATATATATATATATATTTATGGAGACAGAGAGAAAGAGAGAGGAGGAGGAAGATATTGATAGTAGTATGTTTTTGTTTGGAAGGAAACAAAGGAATATATACAAATATATCTTCATATATATATATATATATATATATATATATATATATACATATACACGTCTGTGTGTGTGTGTGTGTGTGTGTATATATATATATATATATATATATATATATATATATATATATATATATATATATATATATATATATATATATATATATATATATATATATATATATATGTAATCTCGTAGACATCAGTGGCGATTTTTTCCTCCTCCGTTTTTCCCTTCTTTGAACTTTCCTTGTTTCCGACAAAGAGCTCCGCTCGAAACGTCATATTCTCTCTCTCTTTCCTTTCCCGGGCGTCTAGTAACACAATCTATATCACATCCTCACGTTTTTGTTTTTTGTTGCTGTTCTTTTGTCTTTTTCCTTTTTTTGAACTTATATATATATATATATATATATATATATATATATATATATATATATATATATATATATATATATGTGTATATATATAATAAACAAGATGGATAGAGAGACATAGATACACAAAGATGGAAGGTGCACCAGAGCACTACATACAATAAGATCATTATTATTATTGTTATTATTATTATTAATTATTATTATTATTATTAGAAGTTGGCGAGTCGTTAGCTTGCCGGGCAAAATGCTTAGCGGCATTTCATCCGTCTGCACAATTTGAGTTCAAATTCCAGTGAGGTCAACCTCGGCTTTCATCCTTTTGGGGTCTGATGCTGCATCAAAGAGGCCAGGGAATAGAAGAAAGAAGACATACACCCAACACCAGAGCTGAAGACACCTCCGAAAGGGGGGGGGCGCCACGTCAAAACGGTAGAGGAGTAGGGGCCGAAACCAGACGTGGTTCCTCCTGATGATGTCTTGAGCTAACTGGATCCTATGAAGGAGCTGTTGTGGTAGCAGACCACGAAACATGGTTGAAATTCCTCCAATAGGGGGTTGAGGTAATCACCTTTTCCCCTCTCACAAAATTTCATGCCTTGTGCCTTTAGTAGAAAGGATTACTATTATTATTATTATTATTATTATTATTATTATTATTATTATTATTATTATTGACAGAATTGTCAGCACGTCGGGTGAAATGCTTAGTGGTATTTCGCCAGTAGCTTCGTTCTGAGATCAAATCCAGCCAAGGTCGACTTTACCTTTCATCCTTTTAGGGAGTCGGTGAAATAAGTACCAGTTATGCAATGGGTTCGGTGTAATCAACCTAACCTCCCCTCCGCTGAAATTCCAGGCCTTGTGCCTATTATTATTAGAGAGAGAGAGGGAGACAAGGTAAGAAGTGAAGGTGGAGGTGATGGGGTATAGCCTGTTGAAGAGACTCCATCTCTCAGGTAAACAATACCTGAGGTGAGAGAGGGCAAGAGAGATCAAACAGAGGTGGTGGTGGTGGTAGTTTAGCCCCAAGTCACTCACCTGGACCCGTAAACCCATGATCGAAGGCATTCCAGCTATCGTGACCATCCAGCCTGTCTGGCTTATGAATATAGGTGCAGGAGTGGCTGTGTGGTAAGTAGCTTGCTTACCAACCACAAGGTTCCAGGTTCAGTCCCACTGCGTGGCACCTTGGGCAAGCGTCTTCTACTATAGTCTTGGGCCAAGTGGATTTGGTAGACGGAAACTGAATGAAGCTTGTCGTATATGTATGTGTGTGTGTGTGTTTGTCTGTCTGTCTGTCTGTCTGTGTTTGTCCTCCCTCACCATTGTTTGACAACCGATGTTGGTGCGCTTACATCCATGTAACTCACCAGTTCGGCAAAAGAGACCAACAGAATAAGTCCTGGAGTTGATTTGTTTCACTAAAAAAAAGCAGTGCTCCAGCATGGCCACAGTCGAATGACTGAAACAAGTAAAAGAATGAAAGAACAAAGATGCCCTCATCTTTGCTCCTGGCATCGAACATGGCCCCTTTTTAAGACAGTAGTATGTAATGAGAGGGTGATTTGGCTGCTATTTTTTTTTGTCAGGTTGCACAATAGCCTGTTAACTGGGAGTGGTGGTGGTGGTGTAGAGGGTGTAGAGGGTGTTGGCAGCTGAGTACAACCTCTCACTCTCACTCCCAGTAGCCCACACTCAACTGTCACATAAACACACAAACTTACAGATGTGCATACAATGACACACACACACTGACATTGTCATACACAAAGCCACATAGAGAGGCTGTCACAATACACATAATCAAGCAGAGACACACACACACATATATATATATATATACATACACACAAACACACACATGTATATATATATATATATATATATATATATATATATATATATATATATATATATATATATGTCCCTTCCTCCTTGTTCCACTTCCTCCCTCCACCATCCTCTCTATCTATTTATCTATCTGTCTTCCTCTATCTTCCCATCTACCCCTCTGTCCTGGCCTCTACTTCACTGCTTCTGTCCCTTCCTCCTTGTTCCACTTCCTCCCTCCACCATCCTCTCTGCTCTGTGTGACCTGTGGTCAACTTTCTTTCCACTCCAGCCGCTGTGAAGGCAAGACGAACTACTAGCGTTCTACCTCAGATTTGCGTTTGGCCATATGGCTTTTGAATGTTGTTTTCACTGTCCATTTTTTCCTGTCTTGGTTTGTGTTTGCCACCTTGGAATCCTCTGTGTAGTTGGTTGATCCACTACTCAGGAAGAGACTATTCTAGAGTACGTCCTGTCTGGTCTTCGAAACGTCTAGATAGAATAGAGACAGCTGATGAAGGGATATTCCAAGTGGCTTTCCGTTTTCCTATGTGTTCGTTCCGTTGTCTGTAGTTTATTGTTCTAACGTCCTGTACCCTGATATGCATGTATATACACATGTAGATGTAAGTATGTACATATATGTGTGTATACATGTATATTTATTCTTTGTATTATATATATATATATATATACATCATATTTATATACATAGACACACACACATACATATATACAGTGACACACATACACACAGTCACACACATACACACACCCACATATATATATATACACAAACACATACATACATATACAAATATTTACACACACACATATATATATATACATACACACACACATATACATATATACATACATATACACGCACACATATATGCACACAGTCACAGACACACCCACACATATATATATACACAAACACATACATATATATACATACAAATATTTACACACACACACATATATATATATATATACATACACACACACGTATACATATATACATACATATACACGCACACATATATGCACACAGTCACAGACACACCCACACATATATATATACACAAACACATACATACATATACAAATATTTACACACACACACATATATATACATACACACACATGTATACATATATACATACATATACACGCACACATATATGCACACAGTCACAGACACACCCACACATATATATATACACAAACACATACATATATATACATACAAATATTTACACACACACACATATATATATATATATACATACACACACACGTATACATATATACATACATATACACGCACACATATATGCACACAGTCACAGACACACCCACACATATATATATACACAAACACATACATACATATACAAATATTTACACACACACACATATATATACATACACACACATGTATACATATATACATACATATACACGCACACATATATGCACACAGTCACAGACACACCCACACATATATATATACACATACATATATATACATACAAATATTTACACACGCACACACACACACACACATATATATATATATATACATACAAACACACGTATACATATATACATACATATACACGCACACATATATGCACACAGTCGTACACATTGACCAGGCAGTTTTGAATAGCAGCAGCTGATGTATAAAAGACTGTTGAGATGTGGTCAGACATGTAACCTAGGAACTGGTCAGTGTGACAGGGAGGGGGGGGACACGGGTGGTGGTGGGGTGGGGGCGAACAAGAGAGAGGGGGGGGGGGGCAGAACAAAGTGACAGAAGTGAAGAGAGGGAGGCAATGTGTATTCTTGGGATGGTGAAAGGAAGAGGTAGAGACAGAGAGAGAGAGAGAGAGAGAGGTGGTGGAGGAGTTGAGGAGGTTGGCATGGTTGGGGTTTGGTGAGAGAGATAACAAAGGGGTAGGCAGTTCATGGTGGTTGTAGTTAGAGGAACAGAGAGAGAGAGAGAGAAAGAGACAAAGAAAACAATGTAACACACACACACACAGAAGCAAGTCAGTTGGTCATTGGAGAGTCAGAGAAGGGGAGAGAGAGACAGGTGGGGGATGGTAGTGAGGGTGGGTCATGGGGGTGGTGATGATGGGGGTGGTTATAATGATGGGGGTGGCAGTGGTAGTGGTGGTGATGGTAGTGTAGAACACACCCACACACACACACACAAGTACATTCACAGCTGGTCACTGGAAGATCAGAATGGAAAAAATAAAAAGAGAGAGAGAGAGAGAAAGATGAAGAACAGAAAACAGAGAGGAACATGTCTTCCATTTTGTTTTCCTTCTCTTGGCGCAGGTGTAGCTGTGTGGTAAGAAGCTTGCTTCCCAACCACATGGCTCTGGGTTCAGTCCCACTGTGTGGCACCTTGGGCAGGTGTCTTCTACTATAGCTTCGTGGGAGACCAAAGCCTTGTGAATGGATTTGGTAGACAGAGACTGAAAGAAACCTGTCGTATATATATATATATATATATATATATATATATAAACAATATATGAGTATATGCATATATATGTACATGTATGTACATACCTTCATCTACATGTACATATAGATACAAAACTGGGTACATGACATGGCAAAAGAACATGGACATGTATATAAACAATACATGAGTATATGCATATATATGTACATGTATGTACATACCTTCATCTACATGTACATATAGATACAAAACTGGGTACATGACATGGCAAAAGAACATGGACAAAATGATAAACAAGGTGCAACAAACAAGCAAGCTACATACAAAAACATCTCCTTCATCAGCTGCCACCATTAAAACACCCGGCGTTTCGCATGTATGTGTATACGTTTGTGTGTCTGTGTTTGTCCCTCCACCATCGCTTGACAACCGATGCTGGTGTGTTTACGTCCCTGTAACTTAGCGGTTTGGCAAAAGAGAGACCGATAGAATAAGTACTAGGCGTACAAAGAATAAGTCCTGGGGTTGATTTGTTCGACTAAAGGCGGTGCTCCAGCATGGCCGCAGTCAAATGACTGAAACGAATAAAATAATCCCTTTCACTGAAATGTTTGGGCTTGAAAATCACTGAGTTAAAATCACCATTTTTTTTTTTTTTCGACATTTGTCCAATTTATTAGCGACGTCTCACATAAAATAATTCTTTTGCTTTAATGCCAGAATTAAATGGGCTTTGATTTACTGTCAGGTGACTTTTGGCCAACCCTATACACACACACACACACACACACACACATATATTCACACACATAGGTATATGACATTTTTGTCCTTTCTTCCTTTTCTGCCAAAGAGCATAGGCTCAAAACATCAGCAACTTCTTTCATTCTCCCTGAGCGTCGGACTAATACACCTG
>NC_142957.1:11236254-11263754 GCF_046866305.1 Octopus bimaculoides | reverse complement strand
GTGTATAGATGTTTTCGATCTAGTTTGGATTCTTCACCATCAAATTTGAAATCTTTGCAATCAAATTTGATGGTAAAGAATCCAGACTAGATTGAAAACAACTATATATTACATATATATATATATATATATATAGGTTCAAAAAAGGAAAAAGACAATAGAACAACAACAAAAAACAATGTGAGGACGTGATACAGATTGTGTTACTAGATGCTCGGGAAAGGAAAGAGAGAGAGAGAGAGTATGACGTTTCGAGTGGAGCTCTTCGTCAGAAACAAGGAAAGTCCAAAGAAGGGAAAAACGGAGGAAGAAAAAAACGTGCCTTATTGGGGTTTTATCAGGTGTTGACATTTGTTTGATCAATCCCAGAGAAACAAGCAGTCCATCTGTTTATATGCTCCACTAACCCAGTAGCTAAAGAG
Organism: Octopus bimaculoides; assembly: GCF_046866305.1. Taxonomy (NCBI): domain Eukaryota; kingdom Metazoa; phylum Mollusca; class Cephalopoda; order Octopoda; family Octopodidae; genus Octopus; species Octopus bimaculoides. The sequence goes on along the minus strand of NC_142957.1, from coordinate 11,263,332 downwards.
AACTGGAGTTCCTAATTTGCATATTGGATATGTTTAACACTTTATATAATATCAATGGCTTGTAATGGGGAGTTTAGTCCTCACAATATCAGGGTATGAGATAATGTATGTAACCTATACAGTAGATAAACAAACATAGCCAACTTAACTGGTTCTTTGTAGGCAGAAAAAGATAATGGACGTCCTTATTTGATTTTCGAGCCAAATTGAGGTCTCATCAGAGGTATTTACATCAGTTTGACCAATCCCAGAAAAACAAGCAACCAATCTGTTTATATACTTAATAAATCCAGCAGGACTAGAGCTATTAATTTGCACACCTTAAGTTTTTAACATTTCATTTAATTACAGCAGCCTGTCAATGGGGAACTCAGTCCACACAGTAACAAGGTATGATGGATGTAACCTTTATGTATAAGGGGATACTCAAAAGTAAACAGAAATGTTCTCTGTGGGAGAAGCCTGTTGTAGTTCAGGCCTCAGTCTACTGACTGGTGGTGTCCTCTGAATTCATACTGCCACATAGTGTGGTCTTGTTTTGCAGTGCTTCTCTCCTGTTTGTCAATTTTTTATGATGGCTGAAACAAAAGAAACAGCATGCTTCTGTAGAATTCCGTTTTCTGCTGGGGGGAAAACGGTGGCCGAAACAGCTGATATGCTTCAAACAGCTTAGAAGGATGCTGCCACGAGCAAAACACACGTTTACAAGTGGTTTCTTTGTAAGCCTAGTACTTATTCTACCAGTCTCTTTTGCCAAACCGCTAAGTTACAGGGACGTAAACAAACCAACACCAGTTGTTAAGTGGTGACGGGGAAGGGACAAACACTATCACACACACATAGATGTATATACATATATATATATATATATACAATGGGATTCTTTCAGTTTCAACCTACCAAATCCACTCACAAGGCTTTGGTCGGGCCGAGAGATATAATAGAAGACATTTGCCCTAGGTGCCACGCAGTGGGACTGAACCCTGAACCAAGTGGTTAGGAAGCAAGTTTCTTACCACACAGCCACTTTTGCACCAAAATATAAAAAAACAAGTAGGTCTCTCAGGTACTTTATTTTGTCAACCCCCAAAAGATCAAAAGGCGAAGTTGACCTCAGTAGGACTTGAACTCAAGACATACAAAGACCTAGAGCAGAGAAAAAAAAAAACGCCACTAAGCATTTTGTCAGAAGCTCTTACGATGCTTCTAATTCTATAGCCATGATAGTAAAAACAATGGCTTCTTGCACAGGTGCACGGTGGGATAGGTTTATGTGGGTGTAGAGGGTGGTGGTGGTGGTGCAGGTGGCAGTGGTGGTGGAAGCGATGGTGTTAGTGGTGGTGGTGACTGTAATGATGATGACAGATAGGATGGTGGTGGTGGTGGTAGTGGTGGTGGTGGTGGTGGTGGTGGGGACAGTCATGGTGACGGCAGCGGTGGTGATGGTGATTGCAGCAGCAACAGTGGTGGTGGTGGTGGCGGCGGTGGTGGAGGGGGGGGGGGGGACGATGGTGTAGGCCGTGGGGATGTAGCAGTTCTTCCACTTTGATCATTTCCTAATTTACTGCATTCACAGCAATAAACAGACACAATTATATTTAATGACCAAGATAACGAGATAGGCCTCTATGTGGTAGCCAGAGATGGTAGAAAGAGCAGTCAAAATCTCCCTCAATTCACACTGTCCTGTGTAAGTCTGTATGTCTGTATGTATGTATGTATGAGCCAATGAGGGAGACCTCTACATGGTAGCTAGGCCTGCTAGAAATAGCAACCAAATCTCCCTCAAATCACACCCTACTGTCTTATGTATGTATATATGTATGTATGAGCCAATGAGGGAGACCTCTACATGGTAGCTAGACCTGCTAGAAATAGCAACCAAATCTCCCTGAAATCACACCCTACTGTCTTATCTATGTATATATGTATGTATGAGCCAATGAGGGAGACCTCTACATGGTAGCTAGACCTGCTAGAAATAGCAACTAAATTTCCCTCAAATCACACCCTACTCTCTTATCTATGTATATATGTATGTATGTATGAGCCAATGAGGGAGACCTCTACATGGTAGCTAAGCCTGCTAGATAGAAATAGCAACTAAATTTCCCTCAAATCACACCCTACTCTCTTATCTATGTATATATGTATGTATGAGCCAATGAGGGAGACCTCTACATGGTAGCTAAGCCTGCTAGAAATAGCAACTAAATTTCCCTCAAATCACACCCTACTCTCTTATCTATGTATATATGTATGTATGAGCCAATGAGGGAGACCTCTACATGGTAGCTAGACCTGCTAGAAATAGCAGCCAAATCTCCCTCAAATCACACCCTACTGTCTTTTGTATGTATAAGCCAATGAAGGAGACCTCTACATGGGTAGCACATAGCTTCCCTATATAGACTTTCAGTGGAGGTCGGTGGGGTTGAGTTTGACCATGTTGGTTGATAGCTTCTTTAGCCCTTTTCATACCAAGTGTCGACCAAAGCCTTGTGAGTGGATTTGGTAGACGGAAGCTGAAAGAAGCCCATCGTATATATGTATGTATATATGTATGTGTGTATGTGTTTGTGTGTCTGTGTTTGTCCCCCCAACATCGCTTGACAACCGATGCTGGTGTGTTTATGTCCCAGTAACTTAGCGGTTCGGCAAAAGAGATCGATAGAATAAGTACTAGGCTTCCAAAGAATAAGTCCTGGGATCGATTTGCTCGACTAAAAGGCGGTGCTCCAGCATGGCCGCAGTCAAAAAGACTGAAACAAGTAAAAGAGTAAAAGAGTATATATATATATACATATATATATGTGTGTGTCTGTGTATGTGTGTCTGTGTTTGTCTCCCTAGCATCGCTTGACAACCGATGCTGGTGTGTTTATGTCCCTGTAACTTAGCGGTTCGGCAAAAGAGACCGATAGAATAAGTACTAGGCTGCCAAAGAATAAGTCCTGGGGTCGATTTGCTCGACTAAAAGGCGGTGCTCCAGCATGGCCACAGTGAAAAAGACTGAAACAAGTAAAAGAGTAAAAGAGTATATGTTCCAAACACCAGATTAAATTTTTCATTATTTTCAAAATTAATTGCAACAAAAGCAGTGTATTTCAACAGAAACACGGTAGCAAAAGGGTTAAGGTCTGTACATAATACAGGGACCATATTAGTTGAGTGTACCCAACATGGGTAGCAGATAGCTTCCCCTGAGTACTGTTTATATAGTCTCACAGCAGATGTGGGTGTTTTATGCTCCAAAACCAGAGTAATCATTGTCAAAGTTATTTTTACTAAATTCTTCATCATTTGAGAAGTAAATGAAACAAAAGCAGCATATTTCAACAGAAACATGGTAACTAAAGGGTCAAAGTGATCTAAATTAAAACCTTTCACCAAAATTGCATCTTAATTCATGCTCCAAACACCAACTTAATTAATACATTTTTACTCTTTTACTTGTTTCAGTCATTTGACTGCGGCCATGCTGGAGCACCGCCTTTAGTCGAGCAAATCGACCCCAGGACTTATTCTTTGGAAGCCTAGTACTTATTCTATCGGTCTCTTTTGCCAAACCACTAAGTTACGGGGACGTAAACACACCAGCATCGGTTGTCAGGCAATGTTGGGGGGGACAAACACAGACACATAAACATATACATACACACACAGACATATATATATATATATATATATATATATATATATATATATATACGATGGGCTTCTTTCAGTTTCCGTCTACCAAAACCACTCACAAGGCTTTGGTCACCCGCGGTTATAGTAGAAGACACTTGCCCAAGGTGTCTAGCAGTGGGAATGAACCTGGAACCATGTGGTTGGTAAGCAAGCTACTTACCACACAGCCACTCCTACGCCTGCATAAGTAAAATTATACAAAAAAAACCGTGTTCCTTGTTACGACAGAACTTTTTCTTCTGGCAACACAGCATCTGTCCAGTGTAATGGATGTCTAAATAGATTCATATAAATAGATTCAATAAACTTCTTGAATTCAAAGAATCTATGATTTTCTTCCTTTCAAATCAAAGGGGTAACATTGGCATAAATATATATATTTTGGGGCAATTGGTTAAAAAGTTCCCTGCCCCTGTTTTAAAGGAACCCTAGAACTTAACTGCTAGTAATACAAACCAATGAGGGAGCCTCTAGGTAGCCTTAGTCTTCTATTATAATTCCATGCACATCCACAATGTTTTAAAGGAATATAAAATCAACCCCAGAACTTAACTGCTAGTAATACAAACCAATGAGGGAGCCTCTAGGTAGCCTTAGTCTTCTATTATAATTCCAGTTACATCTAGGGTGTTTTATAAGAATATTAAATCAAACCTAGTACTTAACTGCTACTAATATAAACCAATGAGGGAGCCTCTAGGTAACCTTAGTCTTCTATTATAATTCCACTTACATCTAGGGTATTTTATAGGAATATTAAATCAACCATGGTACTTAACTGCTACAAATACAAACCAATGAGGGAGCCTCTAGGTAGCCTTAGCCTTCTATTATAATTCCAGTTACATCTGGGATGTTTTATATGCAATCTATTTCCACAAAGGGAGCAAAGATAACGTTCACCTCGGATGAACTTGATCTCAGAACAAAAAGGGTTGCAGCTAAACATCTCAAACAGCTAGAAATAGCAGCCAAAATCTCAAATCGAATCTGACTCATAAAATGCAGTAAAGGGATAGGGAAAACCTATTATGATGAAAAAAAGATAAATAATAAATGAAAACAGACGTTCCAGTAATGACCATCATGTCTTTTTACAGTCATCTAGGGCTGCATCATCCAATGTCTCCTTGTGGTCGCTCGAGAAGCTAGAAGTAACAGCCAAATCGCCCACATATCGCAACCAATCTCACAAAGACAGATCTGGTTGATCAGGGCTGACCTAGGGCTAAACACTCAAAGGGAGGTAATTAAATACAAGGCTTTTGAGGGGTTTTATTTTTATTTTATTTATTTTTTAAAAAATTCCCTGTCCGATGCTCCACGGATTTTTATTACAACAGTAAAAGAACAGAAACGCTGGAGATGGCAAAAAAAGGGCAGGACGTGGTGTATAGTGGGGTGGGGGAGACGGAGGCGAGATTTCTTTAGATTAAAGATGACGAAATATTTGTGTGAGTGTGAATGGGGGAGGGGTGCATGCGTGCGCGTGTGCGTCCGTGTGTGTGAGTGAGTGAGTGCGTGTGTGTACCCGTATGGAATCAGCAACGGGGTATATCAGAGAGGGTTGTTTCTCAATTATATATATCCGGTCACATACAGGTGCACATACATTATATACACACACACACCTCTCTCTCTCTATATATATATATATAAATATATATATATATATATATATATATATATATATACACACACACATACACACAGAAACATTCACAGATATGTGTGTGTGTGCCAACAATCGTATTTGCATGCGCGTACACAGACGCCTGCGTACAAATAATTATACATGTATACATGTACTGCCATATATATATACATACATACATACACATATATATATATACACATACATACACACACACACACAGAGGCAGACACACACACACAGAGGCAGACACACACACACAGAGGCAGACACACGCACGAGCACAGCTACGGAGGCGCAATCTTATACGCACAAATACATACCTTCACACAAACACATCTATACATACCGTCAGTATATATACACACACACAGATACTTTACAATATATCCCGATGCCCGATCTCACACCCACAACTAACCACCAGCTGGTCCCTCCAATCCGATCTGTTGCCGGCAGTGAAGGGCCAGTTCTGTGGATTGAGAAAACCTCACTGCCTTCTTTCTACTCGTGAGGCACAGAGGGATCCCTAAAAGGGGCCGTGGGGAAAGTTTTCCCGATCGTTCCTTGCTGTAATCTATGCGTGTGTGCGCTGTTTGTCAAATATTCTATTCATACAGATCTGTTATATATATATATATATATATTTATCTAGATCGATATATATATATATATATATATATATATATATATATATTTATCTAGATCGATATATATATATATATATATATATACATATATATATATATATATATATATATATATATATATATATATATATATATATATAACTGCGTGTACATAACTGAAATCCAGAAAAGCACAACATCCAACAAATGAATATATATGAATGTGTGTGTGTGTGTGTGTCTGTGTGTGTGTGTGTGTGTGTGTCTGACAGAGAGGTATGCGAGTGCGTGCGCGCGCGATCGAAATATTTCGGTTTGTCTATATATTTATGCGCGTGCATACGCATATATATATACATATACATATATATGTGTGTGTGTGTGTGTGTGTGGGTACGTGCGCGTTGGCATATATATATACATGGCAGTGGATATATAGGTATGCGTCAGTTGATGTGTGTGCACGGGTATATATGTGTGTGTATAGCATAGTAGTTGTTACACACAGATCATCGGGTAACATATTTACGTGCGTGTATATATATATATGGCGATCTTCCTATATAAGAATGCCTATATATATACACTCACAAAAGGAGAGAGGGAGGGAGATCTATATACACCCTACAACATATATATACATAGATACATATATATATATATATATATACAGTACCGTAATGCAGTAGTCGTATAGGTGATGGTGTTGTTGTTGTGGTTAGTGTTGTAGTAGCGCCTGGTCCCCTGGTCAACTAGTTATTACGATCCGCAGGCTGTGGCTTGTTAAGTGATCGCTGGTTTGGCTTTTCCGACAATATTTCCCTGCAGCCATAACAGAACCGTATGGCTTGTGTAATTGGGTGGTGTGAAGGGGAGGAGTGACAGACGGTGAAGAGAGAGAGAGAAGAGTAGCGAGGGAGAAAGAATAAGAGGGGAATAGCGAGAGGGTGACAGATGGCGATAGTGAAAGAGAGGGGGAGAGAGAGAGCGAGGGAGAAAGAATAAGAGGGGAATAGCGAGAGGGTGAGAGTGACTACGGTAGAGGGAGAGAAAGGGAACAAAGAAGATATAACGGTAGTGCGTGTGAGTGAGAGAGAGAGAGAAGAGAATAGAGTGTTGGGGGGGGGGGGGGAATAGAGATAGTGAAAAGGGGACTAGAAAGAGATTGCGGTAGTGTGTGAGAGATAGGGGCGGAATGAGAGAGGAGGAAAAAGGGAATAGAGAGATATGGCGATAATGTGAGAGAGGGAGAGAGAGAGAGAGAGAGCGGTAGTGTTTCAGAGAGAGGGATATAGCAGTAGTACGAGAGAGGGTTAGACTGAGATGGCTGTAGTGTGAGAGAGGGAGGGAATGACAGAGAAGGGGTAAAAATAGTGCGTGAGGAGGGGGAAAGAATGACAGAGAGTTTGAGATGGTGAGACAGAAAGAAGAATGTCTGAGAGAGAGAGAGAGAGAGACAGAGAGAGAGAGAGAGAGAGAAATTGGAGCAATGATGGAGAGAGGGAAATAGAAAGGTAGTGAAAGGGGGGAGGAATAGGAAAATGGTAATAAGAGAGGAGAAATTGAGAGAGAGAGAGAGATGCTAAGAGAGAGAGACAGACAGATGTCAAGAGAGAAATAGTGGGAAATGTATGGGAGTAGTGGGAGAGAAGAAAAAAATGACAGATGGAGATTGAGGGATAGAGGGAGAAGAGCGAATAGGAGAAAGAAAGAGAGATAGCGATAAGGAGTGAGAGAGGGGCGAATGGAAAAGGATCAGTGAAGGAAGGAAGATAACAAAAAGATAAGGGTGGAGAGGGCGTGACAGGATAGAAGGAGAGAGATGTAGGGAGATATAGATTGATATAGTGAGAAGGGAAGGGGGTGTAAGAATGATAGAAGTAGTAAAAGAGAGGGGAAGAAAGTGGGGAAAAGTGAGAGAAGAGAGAGAAGGGAAGAGAGAAGGAGATGAGGAAGATAGGGAGTGTCAGTGATAGGGGAAAGAGAGACCGACGCAGAGAGAGGGGAAAAGGAAGAGAGATGAGGACGGTAGAGAAAGCCAGAAGGGGACGGTAGTGAGAGAGAGAGAAAAGAAGGGGACAGTAATGAGAGAGAGGTAAGGGAACGATAGTGAAAGACAGAGAGAGAGAACAAGAGAAACAGTAGCACAGCGTAAAAGCAGACGATCAACATGGAAGGGAAAGAGGAGGAGGAGGAGGAAGAGAAAGAAAGGACATTACAGTAATAGAGGGCGGGGCAGGAGGGCACGACAGTGACACACACAGAGGAGAGAGAAAGACAGACAGACAGACAGACAGACAGAGAGAAAGAGAGAGAGAAAGAGAGAAGGAGAGAAAGAGAGACAGAAAGAGAGAAAAATAGAGAGACAAAGAGAGAGAGGGACAGGAAGAGACAGTAGTAAAAGACAGAGGGGAACAAGAGAGAGAGAGAGAGAGAGAGAGAAAGAAAGAGAAGCAGTAGCAGTGAAACATAAACGTAGGCACAGTGACGTCGGAGGAAAGGGAGGAGGAAGATCTTGACGAAAATTGTTTAAAACTGCTGGAGTGTGTGTGTGTGTGTGTGTGTGTATAAATATGTGTGTGTGTGTATAAAGACAACTAACACTGTCCTGGCTTCTTCACTTGGGAATATTGTTACTTCTATACACAACACGCCCATCTCCACTATTACCAATACATTCACATACCAGCATATATATATATATATATATATATATATATATATATATATATATATATATATATATATATATATATAAGCACACACACACACACACATACACACACAGATTTTTGTAGTTGGCACTCCGTCGCTTACGACGACGAGGGTTCCAGTTGATCCGATCAACGGAACGGCCTGCTCGTGAAATTAACGTGCAAGTGGCTGAGCACTCCACAGACACGTGTACCCCTTAACGTAGTTCTCGGGGGGTTATTCAGCGTGACACAGAGTGTGACAAGGCTGACCCTTTGAATTACAGGCACAACAGAAACAGGAAGTAAGAGTGAGAGAAAGTTGTGGCGGAAGAGTACAGCAGGGTTCGCCACCATCCCCTGCCGGAGCCTCGTGGAGCTTTTTAGGTGTTTTCGCTCAATAAACACTCACAACGCCCGGTCTGGGAATCGAAACCGCGATCCTATGACCGCGAGTGCGCCGCCCTAACCACTGGGCCATTGCGCCTCCATGATACAGATTTTATATATATATATATAAAACCGCTGCCTTAATAAAAATCCACTATAATAATACTCTTGTGTATTTCTCCGTCACGACATATGAACGTGGAAGGAAAGACTGATAGATGAAAAAGGAAGGGGTGATGGCAAACTTGGTAGAGGGATGATGGAAGTTCTATGGTGAAAAAAAAATCAAACGGTGTGTATGTAAAAGGAAGTCATGTGAATGTGTGTGTGTGTGTGCAATAGAAGTGGGATGGTGAACATTCAATACCGAAAAGAAAAACCAAACAGCGTTTCAACTCTGTGTGAGTGTATGTGCGTGCGTGTACAAGGGAAGTTTGTGAATGCTTGTTTCTGTGATTATTGCGTACCGCATTTTGTACCTTATTACCTCCACCTTAGCAAAGGTGGAGGTATTGTTTATAGTCGCGTTTGTTTGTTTGTTTGTTTGTCTGTGGCCAAGATATCTCAAAAACCACCAAATGGATTCAGATGAAACTTTCAGGAATATTTGGACTCGTGACAGGCACGAACTGATTAGATTTGGGGATCGATCCATGTACCGGACAAGGGTTATGGATTATTTTTCCTGTTTTTTAACTTAATTTTTGAGAGCGGTCGGTTTCTTTTTAAACTATTGCCATTTGTGAGAGCAGTCAAGTTTATTTCAGATATTCTCATTTTAAAAATCATCTCTGGCTAACCGTTGAGAGGGCATTGGTGTTGCCTTGGCAGAGGTTTGTGCTCCCTGAGGGCTCCTGTTACCTCTGCCTTAGTGAAGGTGGGGGGTGTTGTTTTCAGTTGTATTTGTTTGTTTGTTTGTCTGTGGACAAGATATCTCAAGAACCATTGGATAGATTCAGATGAAACTTTCAGGAATATCTGGACTCGTGACAGGCACGAACTGATTAGATTTGGGGATCGATCAGGTACCGGACAAGGATTATGGATTATTTTTCCTGTTTTTTTTACATAATTTTTGAGAGCGGTCGGTTTCTTTTGAAGTATTCTCATTTGTGAGAGCAGTCAAGTTTATTTCAGATATTCTCATTTTAAAAATCATCTCTGGCTAATCGTTGAGAGGACGTTGGTGTTGCCTTGGCGGAGGTTTGTGCTCCCTGAGTGCTCTTGTAAACTCCGCCTTAGCAAAGGCGAAGGTACTGTTCTCAGTTGTGTTTGTTTGTCTGTCCATGGACAAGATATCTCAAGAACCACTGGATGGATTCGGATGAAACTTTCGGGGATGTTTGGACTCATGACTGGCACAAACCGATTAGATTTTGGGATCGATCCAGTACCGGATAAGGATTCTGGATTATTTTTCATGTTTTTTTTTTTCTTAATTTTTGAGAGCAATCAGGTTCATTTTTAGTATTGCCGTTACTTCAACCACCACCACCACCAGAATCACCACCATCACCACCATCATCACAATACACATGAGGCAAATGACATTCTTGTTCACTACAACCACTACCACCCCCATCACCACACACACACACACAGTATGCACAGAGTACACACCCTTCTTCTATTCTTCCCTCAAACCTACCACAACCCTACCCCTATCACCCAACAGCTATTAAACATCTGACTCACAACTTGACAACTTGTACCACAACTGGCATTGCAAGAGACAAACGCAAACACACACACACACACACACACACACAAAATACCGGAGTACACATACGCACATTCACAGCACTACACATACCCTCACACAACACACACACACACACATTTATGACATACGCCCACTCTCACAATATTAAACACACACACACACACACACACACACAGAGTACAAGCTTACAGAAACACGATTTATCAGCCATGTGTCTCTGAAATCATATCCTACTGTCTCAAAGAACACATGAGATAATGTAGTCCTAGATACACTATGTCTGAATAAAAAACAGGATGGCCACAGTTGGAACATCTTTGATCATAGGTCTGCTGGATCAGGACTGACCTAGGGCTAAACAGCATTAACAAGGAAGGACACATTAGATAATGTAGTCCTAGATACACTATGTCTGAACAAAAGACAGGATGGTCACAGCCGGAACAACTTTGATAGGTCTGACTGGATCAGGACTGACCTGGGGCTAAACAGCATTAACAAGGAGGGACACATTGGATAATGTAGTCCTAGATACACTATGCCTGAATAAAAGCCAGGTAGACACACAGGACTATACACACACACACACACACACACACACACACACACACAAGCAAACACAAAGGGATATACAGAGAGATACATAAATAAACAGAGGATTAGATGCCCATACATACACAAACAAGGCTAGACAAACACATACACAGATATAGACTCATGTACACTCACAGATACACAGATACACATATAGAGAATTATAGAGACGCACAGAGGTGTATGTAGATATACAAACACGCACAGACAAAGGCTGGCGGCAGACGCTGCCAGTACGAAGAACAACAGGAAGGTGTGACGAGATGTTCTGATGGAAGTCATCAGAAGATCGGAGCAGGACGGAATAGGAATTTGGATGGTTTTCGTAATGGAGAAGAAAGGCACAGAGAGAGAGAGAGAGAGAGAGATGACGTTTAGGAGATTTAAACGATAATTGATGGAGCGAAAGAGATGAAAATTGGCGATAAGAAGGGATTAGATGAAGGAAAAAAAAAAAAAATGAAGAAAGTTATTGAAATGGATAAAAATTGATGGGGAAAAATGGACGGACGATAATAGATAGGGGGGAAGAGTTAATGAGAAAATGTGTGGAAACTGAAAAAATAAGGGAGTGTTTAGATGGAAATGAATGAAAATCGGTGAAAATTAAATGAAAAGGTCAAATTCATGAAAATCCAGAAAAAAATGAATGCAAAATCAATAAAAAAATGGATGAAACTTAATGAAGATGCCAAAATATTTGTGAAAATATGGAGGAAAAGAATGTAAATTGAATGAAAATGATAAAACATTCAGAAAAAAAATCTATGAAAAAATGAGTGAAAAATCAATGAAAATTGGTGAAAATTAAATGAAAAGGTGAATGTATTCATGAAAATCCAGAAAAAACGAATGCAAAATCAATAGAAAATGGATGAAACTTAATGAAGATGACAAAATATTTGTGAAAATATGGAGGAAAAGAATGTAAATTGAATGAAAATGATAAAACATTCAGAAAAAAATCTATGAAAAATGAGTGAAAAATCAATGAAAATTGGTGAAAACGATAGAATATTCATGAATGAAAATTGAATGACAGAAAGAGATGATATTTAAGAATGTTAAGTGATAATTGAAGGAGGAAAAGGGATGAAAATTGGCAATAATATGGGATTAGATGAAGAAAAAAAATGATGAAAACATATTGAAATGGATGAAAACTAATAAAAAAAAAAGGGGATTGATGATAATGGCTTGAGAAGGAAAGTGATTGAAAAAATTGGTGAAAACTGGAAAAAGTTGGCAGTATTTAGATGGGAAGAGGGAAATGAAAGATGAATGAATGAAAATTGAGTGAAAGGGAAAGCGAATGAAGATGACAAAATATTCATTAAAATCTATTCTTTTACTTGTTTCAGTCATTTGACTGCGGTCATGCTGGAGCACCATCTTTTAGTCGAGCAAATCGACCCCAGGACTTATTCTTTGGAAGCCTAGTACTTATTCTATCGGGCTCTTTTTGCCGAACCGCTAAGTTACGGGGATGTAAACACACCAGCATCGGTTGTCAAGCGATGTTGGTTGGGGGGACAAACACACACACACAAACATATACACACACACATACACGTTTATATATACAAATATACGATGGGCTTCTTTCAGTTTCCGTCTACCAAATCCACTCACAAGGCTTTGGTCGGCCCGAGGCTATAGTAGAAGACACTTGCCCAAAGTGCCACGCAGTGGGACTGAAACCGGAACCATGTGGTTGGTAAATGGAAATTGAATGAAAATTTATGAAAATGATAAAATATTTATTAAAATGCAAGAAAGACGGAGGAAAATTGGATGAAAATTGAAGGAAAATGACAAATTCGGTCTCCTCAATCACAGCTGACCACTCGCTAAACAACAGCAAGAAGGGAAGATATATCAAATAATGTAGAACTGAATGAAAATCAATGGAAATTCAATGAAAAATGACAAAATATTTGGGAAAATGTAGGAAAATTGAATGAAAACAGAATAAAAATTATATATATATATATATATTGATCTCCAAATTTTGATTTGTTTGTTTGTTTGTTCTAAAAGATTATTCCCTGAAGAAGTGTATGGCAACTTATATGTTTGACTTAAACTTGACGGTCAAATATAGCTTTATACAGAAATGTTGACATAGGAATAAATTACATTAATAATGGATATTAGCGTCAAATCTCTCTCTTAAATGTAAAAATTTAAAACTTTGGATATATATATATATATATATATATATATATATATAAATATATATATATATATTTATATATATACATATATATATATATATACATATATATTTTATAAGCTTAAAGCTTATAAGTGATAAATATATATAATGATATATAAAAGCAAGATCCAAGGTTCCAAGTGTAGGAAGTTAGTAAGTTTCAATCAAATCTCCAGCAAGTTAACTTTCGGATCTCTTGACACCAGTGTAAAGTTCATTTAACTAAGGTATATTCAGCCTGATGGTGGAGGTGCATTGGCCCAGTGGTTAGGGCAGCGGACTCGTGGTCATAGGATCGCGGTTTCGATTCCCAGACCGGGTGTTGTGAGTGTTTATTGAGCGAAAACACCTAAAGCTCCACGAGGCTCCAGCAAGGGATGGTGGCAGAACCCTGCTGTACTCTTTCACCACAACTTTCTCTCACTCTTACTTCCTGTTTCTGTTGTGCCTGTAATTCAAAGGGGCCATCCTTGTCACACTGTGTCACGCTGAATATCCCCCGAGAACTATGTTAAGGGGTACACGTGTCTGTGGAGTGCTCAGCCACTTGCACGTTAATTTCACGAGCAGGCTGTTCCATTGATCGGATCAATTGGAGAATTCACAAAAAAAACAACAGACAAAGACAGGTGGTGTAAACAACAAATGGATGTATTAATATAACGCTCGGGAATAGAGAACGTCTTTAATGTCTCGAGCCTACGCTCTTCAACAGAAAGGAACACAGAAAGAAACAAGGAGAGAAAACAAATATATGTAGTGGTCAGTGATCTATCGCGTTCGAGACATACACACTTCACGTCTGGCTGTACAGCCTTTTTGCTTGTTTGTTTATTCACCGTTTCGTTTTCCTGTCTTGTTTTCCGTCCACCACTACCCTCCGTGAAAACAATTTAATTTGTGTTCGTGGGAAGAACCATTTCAACGATGCGTACTGCCTTAATTCTTCGAAACGCCGGTGTTTTAATGGTGGTAGCTGATGAAGGAGATGTTTCTATGTGGCTTGCTTGTTTGTTGTACCTTGTTTATCATTTTGTCCATCTTCTTTTGCCACGTCATGTACCCAGTTATGTATCTATATGTACATGTGGATGAAGGTATGTGCATACATGTACATATATATGCATATACTCATATCATCATCATCATCATCGTTTAACGTCCGCTTTCCATGCTAGCATGGGTTGGACGATTTGACTGAGGACTGGTGAAACCGGATGGCAACACCAGGCTCCAATCTGATTTGGCAGTTTCTACAGCTGGATGCCCTTCCTAACGCCCACATATACACACACACACATATATATATATATATATATATATATATATATATATATCATAATCATCGTTTTACGTCCGCTTTCCATGCTAGCATGGGTTGGACGATTTGACTGAGGACTGGTGAAACCGGATGGCAACACCAGGCTCCAATCTGATTTGGCAGTTTCTACAGCTGGATGCCCTTCCTAACGCCCACATATACACACACACACACATATATATATATATATATATATATATATATATATATATCATAATCATCGTTTTACGTCCGCTTTCCATGCTAGCATGGGTTGGACGATTTGACTGAGGACTGGTGAAACCGGATGGCAACACCAGGCTCCAATCTGATTTGGCAGAGTTTCTACAGCTGGATGCCCTTCCTAACGCCAACCACTCTGAGAGTGTAGTGGGTGCTTTTACGTGTCACCCGCACGAAATATTGTCAAGAATAAAAGTTTTCATGGAGAAGACATCACTTAGAAATTTTCAGCATCATTATTTTAATACAGTTCTATATTTATTAAGAGATGAGGAATTAGGTACATTATTTACATTTTAATCAGAGAATACTTTTCACTGAAACTTATATCCTTGCAAGTTATTTTAAGTTCCGGAAATTCTGCATCAGACTACTCATATATTGTATATATATATATATATATATATATATACACATATATAGTGATGAACTTAATGTATATAGTGCTCAGGTGCACTACAACGCATCAGAAAAGGTAGTCAAAAGTGCATGAACATTACAAAGAACACGCACGGCAAGTGACCGGTGAATGAGTTGTTAAAAAAAGGTGGGGTAGAGGACATCAGGTGTGCTATTGTTGAATTTCGGGAAGCATGGAAGTTTTCGACAAAGTAGTCATGAAAATTCATTCAAAATGAATGAAATTCATTGGAAATTGAATGAAAATTTATGAAAAGGACAAGATTATTTGTGAAAAGGAGGTAAAAAAAATTAACAAAAGTTTAATCAAAATGAGTGAAAATTGAATGAAAATGGCAAAGTATTTGAGAGAAACCATTAAAAGTTTATGAAAAGGAACGAAAATTATAAAAAATGTACACATATGTAACAGACAAGATATGTAAATACATAGCCAAGCACGCACATATAAACATACATGCACACATACACACACAGATACAAAAGCTTAAACAAATTTACACAAACACACACTGGCACATGCAGACACGCACGTACAAAAATTGATGTAAATAAGAAAATATTTGTGAAAAATACAGGAAAGTGGGTGGAAATTAAATGAAGATTGTTGAAAGTTGAATGAAAACGACAAAATATTCAAGAAAATCTATGAAAAATGAACGAAAATTGATGAAACCAACAAAATATTCATTAAAAAAACTATAAAAAAAATGCATGAATATTTGATGGAAATTGAATGAAAATTGAATAAAACGACAATATATTCATGAAAATCCATGGAAAGTTAATATAATTTGATGAAAATGACAAATTAATCATGAAGATTTATGGAAATGGATAAAAACAGCAAAAATATTCATAGAAATTCATAGAAAAATGGATGTTGATTTGATGGAAATTTATGCAAATGACAAACTATTCATGAAAATTTATGAAGAATGTTATTAAAATACATGCTAAAATGGTTACAAGAAGAGAAGAGAAAGAAATGGATGTAAATTGAGTATGAAAATAATTGAAAGGTTTATAAAAAATGGATGGTGGCGGAGGTTAAAGAGTACAGCGAATCCACCAGGAATAGGTTCAGCAGGGATAAAGTATAAGGGTAGAAAAAGGTGGTGAGCGGGCAGAAACATTAGACTTTTTCACTTCCCAAGCGTTATACTAATACATCAGTTTGTTGTCTACACCACCTGTCTTTGTCTTTTGTTTTTTTGCGAGACACTAAACTCGGCTTGCGAAGACCTGTTGGGGCAAGCGAAAGCGAAATCATCATGGCACCTGTGCCTAGCGTCGCCGTCCCGGCACATGTAAAGACATTCGAGCGAGATCGTTGCCAGTGCTGCTGGACTGGCTCCTGTGCAGGTGGCACGTAAAATACACCTTTTTGCACATGGCCGTTGTCAGTACTGCCTGACTGGTCCTCGTGCCGGTGGCACGTAAAAGCACCCGCTACACTCTCTGAGTGGTTGGTGTTAGGAAGGGCATCCAGCTGTAGAAGCTCTGCAAAATCAGATTGGAGCCTGGTGTAGCCATCTGGTTTCACCAGTCCTCAGTCAAATCGTCCAACCCATGCTAGCATGGAAAGCGGATGTTAAACGATGATGATGATGATGATATATATATATAAATATATATATATATATATATATATATATATATATATATATATATATATATATATATATATATACACTCTCAGAGTGGTTGGCGTTAAGAAGGGCATCCAGCTGTAGAAACTCTGCCAAATCAGATTGGAGCCTGGTGTAGCCATCTGGTTTCACCAGTCCTCAGTCAAACCGTCCAACCCATGCTAGCATGGAAAGCGGACGTTAAACGAAGATGATGAGTACAACGAAATAACTTGAGACTACGATACTTACCTCATCCACCCTCCAGCTACAAACTTCATACATTTGAAAAAGAAAGATTCATATGAAAGGCAGGCAGAAAGGAAAAAGAGAAATATTGAAAATAACCTTGAAAAGAAAAAAAAAAAAACTAAAGGGAATAAAATAGACTGAAATAAATTTACGCAACGGGGGAAAACACACAATATCAAAATAATCTCCTGAAAGTAAATTTGATATATCACTTGATGACAATGGGTGACACTGACACCAACCCCGAATTCAACACCATCGTCTGTCATCTAACCCCCCCCCCCGGTGTTTCTTAACCTTTTGACCCTTGCGTAACCCTTAAAATAAATTACATGCATCAAGGAACTCTGGTACAAAAGAAAAAATTATATACCATATCTTGCTCTGTTGAGATGTTTTGGATGAATAACATGTGATAACCTAACGATATGTCTTTTTTTTTTACATACATACATACATACACATCATCATCATCATCATCATCATCGTTTAACGTCCGCTTTCCATGCTAGCATGGGTTGGACGATTTGACTGAGAACTGGTGAAACCGGATGGCAACACCAGGCTCCAATCTAAATTTGGCAGAGTTTCTACAGCTGGATGCCCTTCCTAACGCCAACCACTCATACATATATATACATTATTATATAATATATATACATTATATAATATATATATATATATACATTATTATCTTTATCTTATGATATTTACTTTGTATTATATTATACTCATTTATTGTGCTTTTAATTATTAATTTTTCTATATGTGATAGTGGATTTTCATCGATGAGTTCATCAACCTTGGTTCTTTTCCCTAAAACTATATATTTTATATACATACATATATATACGAGTTAATTAGAGTGCTTTCTATGTGACACCATCACCAGTGATTTTTATGTGACACCATCACCAGTGACTTTTATGTGGCGCTATCACTGGTGCATTTTATGTGGCACCAGCACCAGTGTTCTTTACATGACACCAACACCAGTGCATTTTATGTGGCCCCATCACCAGTGCCTTTTACATGGCACCTGCGCCAATGCTTTTTTGCGTGACACCAGCACTGATGCTCTTTACATGCCATGAAATACGGTAAAGAGCTGCAACAAATAGCTCACGACCTATCTTACCGGATGCTCTAACGATTCGGATCTAGTTTAAAACGGGGGCACCAGTTATCATTAATGTTTTATGTAGTGTTTTTGGTACCAAAAGACTTTCAAACTTCGTATACTTATCTATTTTGTGTTATAGAACACAAAAAAATTTTTGTATTCGAATTTATTTCATGTAAAAATTTGTCTTATTTCGATAATTTCTACTAATCACTGACGTCTATTCAGTTGAAAACAGTTAGCGCTGCAACGGTGTATATCGTATTAATCCCCTAACCCTAACCCTAACTAGACTATTAACCCTAACCCTAACCCTAAAACTAACCCTAACTCTAGAATCCGAACTCTAAAATTGTTACACACATAGATACGCACAGCGTAATTTATTATATAAACAATATATGCGTATAAATTACGATTAAACCGGATGAAGTATGTCACAGGGAATAACATTTTTATGACCGCCCAGCAGTAACTCTATTCAGCTGAATAGACGTCAGTGATTGGTTGAAATTACAGAAATACGACAACTTTAACATGGAATAACTTGCGAATTCCTTTTTTTGTTAAGAAGACTAAGAGTAAAAGATGTTTTATATGACACATTCTACCAGTGTCCCAAGTTTCAAAGTGTTTCATTAGTGTTTCGTTAAGAAAATACTGGTGCCCCCGTTTTAAACTAGATCCGACGATTCTACTAACTGAATCCCCCTTCTGCTTTTGCCCCAAGGATGGTGTGAAACAGTGTAGGAGGGCAAGAATAAATCGGAAAGAGAACACATTTTGAAATCGAAGCAGAGTAAAAAAAAAGAAAGACAAAAATCCACCAATGGAGAACTGCAAAATATGTCGGTACTTACCAGTTGATGAAAGAACTTTTACCAGCTGAATGGTTGCCAATTAAAAGAATGCTGATTTTCTTCCGCGGTGCCAATAATGGCAAGTTGAGCTGCTGCTCGGCTATCTTCACCAACCCTGAAAGAAGAAACCAAGAGATTCTTTAGAAAAAGCAGAGTGGTCAGGAAGCTCAGTCTGCGACCACATGGTTTTGGGTTTCAAGTTCCACAGCGCAACACCTTAACCGTTTAGCATTGAAACCAAACCATATCCAGCCCAAATATTCTATCCGTTTTTGTTTTTTTTTTGTTTAAACTAGCCAGATCCAGCCTCTCACACCTACCCTACAATGTCATTCTGAAAATAAACAATCACATCATTGAAATCTCAGAGCTATGAGATAATGCTTTTTATGTGGCACCATCACTCTCTCTCTCTCTCTCTCTCTCTCCAACCTCTCCCTCTCTCCAACCCTGCCTTTCTCTCTCTCTCTCTCTGACACTTCTTTGTTTTCCAACCTTCTCTCTTTGTTCTTCCCTCCCACTCTCTCTATCTTTTCCTCCCTCTACCTCCAACCCCTCCTGTTTTCTCCCTTTCACCTTCTCCTCTCTCTCTCTCTCTCTCCACAAGAAATTGGCTACATTCACCGTCCATGAGGGATGGGCTCTGCTAGCCAGTCCTCAAATACCCCCCCCCCACCGCACAATATATATCACAACAGCGCCACAACGACTATGTCAGGAATTGAAGATTCTCCCAATAGGGTAAGTATCATAAATACATGTGTATGTGTATACATATATGAGTGTGTATATAAATGAATATAAATGCATATATAGATTCATATATATGTATATCTACGCATGGATATGTATCTATACATACATACATGAGTGTGCGTGCGCATATATATATATATATATATATATATATATATATATATATATATACACACATACACAAACACACAGTGGTGCTCCAGCATGACTGCAGCTCCAAGGCTGAAATGAATAAAAGAATATGTGTGTGTGTGTGTATGCGTGTGTGCATGTGTATGTAGGCACATATATATGTGTTTGCGTGTATATATATATACATAGGTACATGTGCGTGTGTGTGTGTGTGTGTGTGTGTGTGTGTGGTGTATATACATGTGTGTAAGTATATATGTCTATCTATACATGTACATGCATAACTTTGTGTATATATGTATGTACATACATAGCTGCTTGTGTGTGTAAATGTATGTGTGTGTATCCATACATAAATGTATGTATGTTTGTATATGTACATATATATATATATATATATATATATATATATATATGTAGTGTGTGTGTGTATGTATGTATATATATATATATATATATATGTGTGTGTGTGTGTGTGTGTATATATATGTATGTATGTATGTATGTACTTGCCCACATATGCAGACATATATATATATATATATATATATATATATATATATATATATATATATATAAACGGCCTTAAATTTTGATTATATAGCATACAATATTTTCCATTCTTTCTGTCTTCTCCTCTGCTGTCATGAATGGCATGGGTGGGTTCCTCTAGTTTACATGATGAAGTAAATAATTATATTTTTACAGCTGGGTGGCTCTCTTTCCCTGCCACTAACCCCACCACCCGAACACACACATACACACACACACACACACATATACAGACGCACGCACGCGTGCACCCCCTCATCAGACAGCAGAACGTGTTTTTTACGTTAATTGGGTCATCTGGTACAAGAAGATAAGTAGCGATGGGTGGCACAGGGGTAGGAATGGAGTGGGGCGGGGGGGGGGGGGGGGGTGATGGGGGCTTGAACCTACTCCACATAATGAGCAACAGCAATTGGAAGTCGTCATCATAATCTTTGTCATCATCATCATCATCATCATCATCATCCTCGTCATCCTCCTTATCAGCGTTGATGTCATCATCATCATCATCATAATCGTCATCATCGTCATCATCGTCATCATCACAATCGTCATCACCGTTGTCAGTCATCATTGTCATCGTCATCCCCCTTCTCCTCCTCTTCCTCCTCCTCCACATCATCATAATTGTCATCTGATCACTGGCAAAATTCTCACAGAACTTTGTCAGTGAACCGGTCGCGGTCTCAAAGCAATGAAAATATTTTGGCAAATTAAATTTAAATGTTGAAGTGAATCTAACGGATTTTGTGTGTTTCTTAAATGGCTAATAAATACCTTCCACGCTGCAATTGTTTTCGTTCCAGCACACGATCTCAGATCAGGTCACTTTCTATGCAAGTACATCTCCGTAAATATATACAAATTATAGAAATCATTTTTTAAAAATATACAGGACAGTACTGTTTCTACTTTGCAGATTTTCACCTATTGCAGGTGGTTTTGGAATGTAACACCTACGATAGTCAATGGATTAGTCTGTGTTCTGTAAAGAGGATTGATTCTAATCCAGTCTGGGACCATGTATACATCCAGGAATAGTGTAGATATATAAATATTGTGTGCATGTGTGTATATTTTTTTTTTTTTATTTTACTCTACTTGTTTCAGTTTCCGTCTACCAAATCCACTCACAAGGCTTTGGTCGGCCCGAGGCTATAGTAGAAGACACTTGCCCAAGGTGCCACGCAGTGGGAATGAACCCGGAACCATGTGGTTGATAAGCAAGCTACTTACCACACAGCCACTCCCGCGCCTATATATATATATATATATACACATATATATATATATATATATATATATATATATACAGTAAAGATGCTTAATTCTAATCCAGTCTGGGTCTATCCTCTTACAGAGAAAAATGTGTGAGAGAGAGAGAGGGTGAGTGAGTGACTGACAGAGACAGAGAGAGAGGAGGAGGGAGAAAAAGAGAGACAGAGAGAGAAAGAGAGGTGAGAGAGAATGGAAGGGGCAGAGAGAAGTGGGGGGGGAAGAAATGGTTTGTATTCAAAGATCTGTGGATGTAGAAAGCATCACAGCTTCCACAACCATTTTCTTCCGGCATCTGCCAGTGAGTAGCAGCAGCAGCAGAAGCAGCAGCAGAAGAAACGAGCTCTTCTTACTCACCACTACCACTACTACTACAACCAACACCACAACCACCGCCATTACTACCAACAGCACTACCACTAACACCACTACAGCTACCACCACAACCGCCTGTGCAACTGCTATTACTACAACCACCACCACCACTACAACCACCTGTACAACTGCTACTACCACCACCACCACAACCACCTGTACAACTACTATTACTACAACCACCACCACTACAAGCACCTGTACAACTACTACTACCACCACCACAACCACCTGTACAACTACTACTACACCACAACCACCTGTACATCTACTACTACTACTACTACACCACAACCACCTGTACAACTACTACTACTAGTAACACCTCCACAACCACCTGTACAATTACTACTACTACCACCTCCACAACCACCTGTACAACTACTACTACTTCTACTACTACTACACCACAACCACTTGCAGTCATCTTCCAATGACTGGTTGTGCTATTCAGAGGCCCGCTGTAAAAAAAAATTGGGGTTGACAGCTGTAAGCAGTGATGTAAATAAATACAAACTTGTTACCATTTCGAATATGCTTGAAGCATACTTGAAACAGTAAGAAAGACATTCAATGTATTCTCTAATGGAAAAAATTTCTCACTGTAAGCAAATATATGTAAATACACCAAGTCAGTTCACAGTGCCCCCACCTAACCAGCCTGGACAGATGGATGAATGTATTTCAAGGTGATTATCTCCTCTTCAGCAACAGACACTGGAAAAAGAAGACATTATGAACTGACACAAGAGAACACAAGAGAGAGGGGCTTTTTATGATATTCACATCATCGTTCAGTGACTGCTTGTGCTATTCAGCAGCCCGTCGTAAATTGGATAGAGGGCGACAGCGCTAAGCAGTGATACGTATGTTGTTGTTGGCACTCCGTCGCTTACGACGTCGAGGGTTCCAGTTGATCCGATGAACGGAACAGCCTGCTGCTCGTGAAATTAACGTGCAAGTGGTTGAGCACTCCACAGACACGTGTACCCTTAACGTAGTTCTCGGAGGATATTCAGCATGACACAGTGTGTGACAAGGCTGACCCGTTGAATTACAGGCACAACAGAAACAGGAAGAAAGAGTGAGAGAAATTTGTGGGGTGGAAGAGTACAGCAGGGTTCGCCACCATCCCCTGCCGGAGCCTCGTGGAGCTGTTAGGTGTTTTCACTCAATAAACACTCACAATGCCCGGACTGGGAATCGAAACCGCGATCCTATGACCGCGAGTCCGCTGCCCTAACCACTGGGCCATTGCACCTCCACTAGTGATCAGTATAAATACAAACTTGTCACCATTTCATGTATGCTTGAGGGATATTTGAACTCCAAGGAAAGACATTCAGGGTACTTTGACATAGAGATAATTTCTCGCTGTACACTAATAAATGTTAAACCACAATGAGTCAGCTCAGATGTTCCCCAACCAGACTGCTGAATGCATGCATTTCCAAGTGTTTATCTCCTCTTCAGCAGCAGGGAGTGGGAAAGCAGATTCTACCAACTAACACAAGAGACAGGTCCCTCTCACAATATTTCTGTCATCATTCAATGACAGATGATATTATTCAGAGGCTCACAGTATGATCGATATATCATCATCATCATCATCATCATCATTTAATGTCCATTTTACATGCTGACGTAAGTCAGAAAAATGTCTGTGTGGTAAGAAGCTTGCTTCCCAAACACATGGTCCCAAGTTCAGTCCCACTGCTTGGCACCTTGGCCAAGTACATTCCACTATAGCTATTGGCTCATACCTCCATAAGACAGTTGAGTGTAATCTGAGAGAGATTTGGTTGCTATTTCTAACAAGTATAGTTACTACATTGAGGTCTCCCTCATTGGCTCATACATACATATATACATACATAAGACAGTAGAGTGTAATTTGAGGGAAATTTGGTTGCTATTTCTAACAGGTATAGTTACTACATTGAGGTCTCCCTCATTGGCTCATACATACATATATACATACATAAGACAGTAGAGTGTAATTTGAGGGAGATTTGGTTGCTATTTCCACCAGGCCTAGCTACTACATAGGTCTCTCCGAGTGGCTCATATATACATACATTCATACAGACACACACACATATATATATATATACATACATAAGACAGTAGGGTGTGATTTGAGATAGATTTAGCTGATATTTCTACTAGGGAGACTTCTACATGGTAGCAGTCTCCCTCTTTAGCTCATACATACATAAGACAGTAGGGTGTGATTTAAGGGACATTTGGCTGCCATTTCTACCAGGTATAGTTACCATATAGAGGTCTGCCTGGCTGGCTCATACATACATACACACATACATATGTATACAAGAGAGTAGGGTGTAATTTGAAGGAGATTTGGCTGCTATTCCTACTAGGTCTAGCTACCATGTAGAAGTCTCCCTGATAGACTCACACATATATACATACATAAGATAGTAGGTGTGATTTGAGGGACATTTGGCTGCTATTTCTACCAGGTCTAGCTACCATGTAGAGGTCTCCCTCACTGGCTCATACATAAGACGGAAGGGTGTGATTTGAGGGAGATTTGGCTGTTATTTCTACCATATCTAGCTACCATGTAGAGGTCTCCCTCAGTGGCTCATACATACATAAGATAGTAGGGCGTGATTTGAGGGAGATTTGGCTGCTATTTCAACCAGGTCTAGCTACCATGTAGAAGTCTCCCTCACTGGTTCATACATACATAAGATAGTAGGGCGTGATTTGAGGGAGATTTGGCTGCTATTTCAACCAGGTCTAGCTACCATGTAGAGGTCTCCCTCATTGGCTCATACATACATAAGACGGAAGGGTGTGATTTGAGGGAGATTTGCCTGTTATTTCTACCATATCTAGCTACCATGTAGAGGTCTCCCTCAGTGGCTCATACATACATAAGATAGTAGGGCGTGATTTGAGGGAGATTTGGCTGCTATTTCAACCAGGTCTAGCTACCATGTAGAGGTCTCCCTCATTGGCTCATACATACATAAGACGGAAGGGTGTGATTTGAGGGAGATTTGGCTGTTATTTCTACCATATCTAGGTACCATGTAGAGGTCTCCCTCATTGGTTCATACATACATAAGACAGTAGGGCGTGATTTGAAGGAGAATTGGCTGCTATTTCTACCATCTCTAGCTACCATGTAGGAGAACCCTCTCTCTCTCTCTCTCTCTCTCCCTCTCTAGCATTGTTGGTGGTGATGCATGTATGATGCAGGTTGTGCAGCAAGGTAAGGTGCAGAACAGTAGCACATGATATGCAAGCGGAATGGGAAGCAGAAGAATGGAAATCCCACCCCCACCCCCCACCCCCCCACCCCAAAAAAACAGAACACAAGCAGCAACAGCAGCGGACTTGGTGGCAGCGGACGCTGCAACAGCGGCCAGCAGCGGCTGCTGCAGTAGGGGATAGAGATTTGTAGCAGTAGATGCAGTAGCAGTAGATGCAGTAGCAGTAGTACTGTTGCTTGTGGTGGTAGTGGTGGTGGTGGTGCTGCTACTTGTGGTAGTAGTAGTAGTAGTAGTGGTGGTGGTGGTGCTGCTGCTGCTACTTGTGGTAGTAGTAGTAGTAGTAGTGGTGGTGGTGGTGCTGCTGCTGCTACTTGTGGTAGTAGCAGTAGTGGTGGTGGTGGTGGTGGTGATAGTAGTAGTAGTAGCAGCAGTAGTTGTAGTTTTAGTAGTAGTAGTGGTGATGGTGGTAGTGTGGTAGTAGTTGTAGTAATTGTAGTGGTGGTAGTAGTAGTAATAGTGGTGGTTGTAGTGGTAGTAGTAGTAGTAGTAGTAGTGATGGTAGCGGTAGTAGTTGTGGTTTTAGTAGTAGTAGTGGTGATGGTGGTGGTGTGGTAGTAGTTGTATTAATGGTAGTGGTGGTGGTTGTAGTAATGGTAGTAGTAATAGTGGTAGTGGTAGTAGTAGTAGTAGTAGTGGTGGTGGTGGTGGTAGTAGTGATAGTAGTAGTAGTAGTAGTTGTGATAGTGGTAGTAGTAGTAATGGTAGTGGTGGTGGTTGTGGTTGTGGCGGTGATGGTGTTGGTGTTGGGAGCAGTTTTTGACTTGGCTGCAGCATTGATAGTGGTGGTCATGGTGTAGGTGCTGGTGGTAATAGTGGTGGTAGTAGTAGTGGCAATAGTAATAGTAGTACAAACTGTAACAGTTATGGTAGAAGGGGTGTGGTGGTGGTGGTGGTGGAGAGGACAGTGAAGGTGGTGGTGGTGGTGGTGGTAGAGAGGGGAAGAGAGAGAAAGACAGAGACGTAGAGAGAGGGGACAAAGAAATAGAGAGAGAGGCAGATAGAGACAGAAAGAAAGACAGAGGAGAGACAGAGAGAAAGAGAGACAGAGGTGAGACAAAAATGGTAAAGAGAGAGAGAGACAAAGAAAGAGAGATGTAGTGAGAGAAGCCAGGAGAAAGAGACAAAGAAAGACTGGAGGAAAGAGAGATGAAGAGAAATACATACAGAGAGAGAGAGAATGATAAGGAAAGAAATGTAGGGAGAAAGAGAGAGAGATGTAGAGAGAGAGAAAGAGTGAGAGATGTAGAGAGAGAGAGAGAA
>NC_142957.1:11198754-11226254 GCF_046866305.1 Octopus bimaculoides | reverse complement strand
GTTGACTGAACACTATTCAATTTTTTTTCTCCCAATTTTTTTTTCTCCGTGTTTTTCTCCTTGTCTCCGTATTCTTTCTGTTGAAGAGCGTAGCTCGAAACGTCAAAGACTTTCCGTATTCCCGAGCGTCATACTAATATATACTTTTGTTATTTACACCACCTGTCCTCGTCTGTTGTTATTTTTTGTATATTCTCCCACATATATATATATATATATATATATATATACAACGGGCTTCTTTCAGTTTCCATCTACCAAATCTACTCACGAGGCTTTGGTCGGCCCGAGGCTATAGCAGAAGACAGTTGTCCAAGGTGCCACGCAGTGGGACTGAACCCGGAACCATGTGGTTGGTAAGCAAGCTACTTACCACACAGCCACTCCTGCGCCCATATATATATATATATATATACACACACACACACATACATACATATATTTCTAACTTCCGGTCAGTCATTGTTATGATCGGCCATTATTATGATTGACCGTTGACTGAACACTATTCAATTTTTTTTCTCCCAATTTTTTTTTTCTCCCAATTTTTTTTTCTCCGTGTTTTTCTCCTTGTCTCCGTATTCTTTCTGTTGAAGAGCGTAGCTCGAAACGTCAAAGACTTTCCGTATTCCCGAGCGTCATACTAATATATACTTTTGTTATTTACACCACCTGTCCTCGTCTGTTGTTATTTTTTGTATATTCTCCCACATATATATATATATATATATATATATATATACAACGGGCTTCTTTCAGTTTCCATCTACCAAATCTACTCACGAGGCTTTGGTCGGCCCGAGGCTATAGCAGAAGACAGTTGTCCAAGGTGCCACGCAGTGGGACTGAACCCGGAACCATGTGGTTGGTAAGCAAGCTACTTACCACACAGCCACTCCTGCGCCCATATATATATATATATATATATATATACACACACACACACACATACATACATATATATATATATACATATACAAATATACAAACACACACACGTACACAGCATTCAGCTCCTCTGCCACTGGAAGCAAAAACTAATTAAATCTACAAGACATACTGACCCAAATATATAAATACACACAGAACATATGGAGATAATCTGATACGAGAGAGAGAGACTTTGGATGTAGACAGCGACTGGGCCCCCGTATGTGTATACACATACACACAACCACATGTACATACTTATGAAACCTGAGTGTATACATCTAAGTTGTATATATGCATGTGTGTATGTGTATATACATATATTAGTGTTTGTTTTATGTTCACTTATAATAAAAAAAACATTTCATATTACGATGATGGATTACTCTATACCAGTAGTCATTCCCAACATTTTCACAGTCGTTCCCAGCCCTTTTAGCTAGATGAGTTATCCCACAGACCCCCTTTTAATATGCTCATCCTTATATATATATGTGTGTGTGTGTGTGTGTGTGTGTGTGTGTATATATATACATGTGTATAGATATATATATATGTATAATAATATTAGAGACAAAATCCAAAATTACAGGTAAAAACTCAATTAAAATCAATTTATAAAAAATTAAAATTAAATTGAACTTTACAGAGTAAAATATATTATCCTCCATTTTCTAATTGTTACATAAATTTTGGGTAAAACCTCCACTTTTACCCGCTCCCATTGATTGCACCTAGGATAGCACTAGTGTAGCAATAATTGGGTACCCTCCCAGCAGTATACTGGATAGATACTATCCCTTAGTGGGTTGAACCCCCAACCCCTAACTCTCTCACGTATAAATAAATATATACAATTAAACTCTGGGAGAGGCATTATGTCGGTAATAAACACACGCACTGGTTCAGTCCTTTATTAATTTATATTAATAAAGTGCGTGTGTTTATTACCGGCATAATGCCTCTCCCAAGGTTTAATTGTATTTCTTTCAACACACGTATCCACATCAAGAATCTTGCACACAAAATACACATACGAAATAAATATATAGTTTTAGGGAAAAGAACCAAGGTTCATGAACTCATTGATGAATTATTAATTTTTCTATATGTGACTGGATTTTCATCGATGACTTCATGAAACTTGGTTCTTTTCCCTAAAACTATTTATTTATATATATATATACTCTTTTTTTACTTGTTTCAGTCATTTGACTGTGGCCATGCTGGAGCACCACCTTTAGTCGAGCAAATCGACCCCCAGGACTTATTCTTTGGAAGCCTAGTACTTATTCTATCGATCTCTTTTGCCGAACCGCTAAGTTACGGGGACGTAAACACACCAGCATCGGTTGTCAAGCGATTTTCGGGGGACAAACACAGACACGCAAACATATACACAGACATACATATATATACATATATACGACAGGCTTCTTTCAGTTTCCGTCTACCAAATCCACTCACAAGGCTTTGGTCGGCCTGAGGCTATAGTAGAAGACACTTACCCAAGGTGCCATGCATTGGGACTGAACCCAGAACCATGTGGTTGGTAAGCAAGTTACTTACCACATAGCCACTCCTGCGCCTATATATATATATATATATATATATATATATATATATGTATACATAATACAAAATGGGACAAGAATGCAAAACATCCAGACAGTTAGGTGATACAAGAAAGGGACAAAACATACAGATAGACGATAGAAAGAAAACACGGACAGGTCATTGTCCGTGTCTTCTTTGTATCGTCTATATATATATGTATATATAGGAGTGGCTGTGTAGTATGTAGCTTGCTTACCAAACCACATGGTTCCGGGTTCAGTCCCACTGCATGGCACCTTGAGCAAGTGTCTTCTACTATAGCCTCAGGCCGACCAAAGCCTTGTGAGTGGATTTGGTAGACGAAAACTGAAAGAAACCAGCCTAGTGTATGTGTGTGTGTTTGTGTTTGCGTCTGTCCCCCCCCCACCACCACCACTGCTTGACAACCAGTGTTGGTGTGTTTATGTTCCTGTGATTGACTTAGCAGCACAGCAAAAGAAACTGATAGAATATGCACCCAGACTTAAGAAGAAAAAATAAGTCCTGGGGTTAAATTGTTTTACTAAAAAGCCTTATAGGTGATGGTCACATGTAAAAGATAAGAGGTGTGTGTGTGTGTGTGTGTGTGTGTGTGTGTGAAGCACGTGAGATGTCTGAAGTCTCATGAACTGTACCCAATGTCCTTCCTCCGAGACCAGGTGATTCGATGTGTATAGTTGCGTGAAAGAGGTCACAAGTTGATTTGGGCTCTGAAGAGACAAATGGCAATTTGCAGGGATCATACCTCATGAAAGTGGTCCTATCGATCCAGTGTTGTGTGTGTGTGTGTGTGTGTGTGTGTGTGTGTGTGTGTGTGTGTGTGTGTGTGTGTGTGTGTGTGTGTGTGTGTGTGTGTGTGTGTGTGTGTATTTTGGGGGGGTTTCTTGTCGATCCATTTGTACCTAAATTGCAGTGATTGTGAATTATTTACTTAGAAACATACACCCACACATCTGAATAACAGATGGGATGGTCACAGCTGTAAATACTTCTGATCATTGATCTGCTGGACATGGGGGTTAAGCAACAACCACAAGGATTGACACGTCAGATAATGTAATCCTAGATACACTATGTCTGAATGAAAGACAGGATGGTTACAGAGGGATCAGCTTTCATCATTGGTCCGTTGGATCGTTGTATTAGGACTGACCTGGGGCTAAACAACAAGGAAGGACACATTAGATTATGTAATCCTAGATACACTATGTCTGGATAAAAGACAGGATGGTCATAGCTGGAACATCTTTGATCATAGGTCAGCTGGATCAGGACAGACCTAGGGCTAAACAAGGAAAGACACATTAGATAATGTAGTCCTAGATACACAATGTCCGAATAAAAGACCATAGCAGGGACATCTTTGATCATTGGTCTAACTGGATCTAGAGTGACCTGGGGCTAAACAACAAGGAAGGACACATTAGATAATGTAGTCCTAGATACACTATGCCTGAATAAAAGACAGGATGGTCACAGCTGGAACATCTTTGATCATAGGTCTGCCTGGATGAGGCTGACCTGGGGCTAAACAACAAGAACAAGGAACGTCACATAAAATAATGTAGTCCTAGATACACTATGCCGGAATAAAAGACAGGATGGTCACAGCTGGGAACATTTTTGATCATAGGTCTGCCTGGATCAGGATTAACCTGGGGTTAAACAGCAACAAGGAAGGACACATTAGATAATGTAGTCCTAGATACACTATGTTTGAATAAAAGACAAGATGGTCACGGTTGGAACATCTTTGATCATAGGTCTGCCTGGATGAGGCTGACCTGGGGCTAAACAACAAGAACAAGGAAGGACACATTAGATAATGTAGTCCTAGATACACTATGGCGGAATAAAAGACAGGATGGTCACATTTGGAACATCTTTGATCATAGGTCTGCTGGATCAGGACTGACCTGGGGTTAAACAACAAGAACAAGGAAGGACACATTAGATAATGTAGTCCTAGATACACTATGTTTGAATAAAAGACCATATCTGGAACATCTTTGATCATTAGTCTAACTGGATCTAGAGTGAGCTGGGGCTAAACAATAAGGTGGGACACATTAGATAATGTAGTCCTAGATACACTATGTTTGAATAAAAGACCATATCTGGAACATCTTTGATCATTAGTCTAACTGGATCTAGAGTGAGCTGGGGCTAAACAATAAGGTGGGACACATTAGATAATGTAGTCCTAGATACACTGTACCTGAATACAGGATGGCCATAGCTGGAACGACTTTGATTACAAGCCTGACCTGGGGATATAAACCACAACAAATCATCGTCATCATTTAGCATGTGTTGTCCATGCTGGCATGGGTTGGACAGTTTGACCAAAGCTGGTAAGGCTGGAGAGCTACACCAGGCTCCAGTCTGATTTGGCTTGGTTTCTATAGCTGGAGGCCCTTCCTAACACCAACCATTTTACAGTGTGTACTGTCTATTGGAGGCACATGGCCTAGAGGGTTGCACCAGCACTCGTGATCAAGGGATCACCGGTTTGAATCTCAAACCAGGTGATGTGTGTGCTTATGAGCGAAACACCTGAGCTCCACGTGACTCTGGCAGAAAGTAATAGCGAACTTCTGTCCATTTTTTGCCACAACTTTCTTTCACTCTTTCGTCCTACATCTAGTAGCTCACCTGCGAAGGGTCAGCGTCCTATCCAGGTGGGGAACCTATTTGCCAATGAAACCGAGAAACCAACCCTTATGAGCCAGGCATAGTTCGAGAAGGAACAAACAACAACACTGTCTCGTCGTCGTCATTTAACGTCCGCTTCCCATGCTAGCATGGGTTGGACGATTTGACTGAGGACTGGTGAAACCAGATGGCTACACCAGGCTCCAATCTGATTTGGCAGAGTTTCTACAGCTGGATGCCCTTCCTAACGCCAACCACTCTGTCTATTATATATAAATCCTCCTCCTCCTCATCATCATCATCATTTAACAGGTGTTGTCCATGCTGGCATGGGTTGGACAGTTTGACCAAAGCTAGCAAGCAGGAGAACTGCATTAGGCTCCAGTCTGATTTGGCTTGGTTTCTATAGCTGAATGCCCTTCCTAACACCAAACACCCAGCTGAGTGCCTTTTACATGGAATTGGCCTTTGTGCTATTACACGGTGCTAGCACAGGGCTTTCGCAGGTCAATCCTCTTCAGCACGAGAAGTGACCTTAACACTTCTGCTGTGGAGGACGGGGCCTTCTTGAGTACAGGAAGGCACCAGATATCTCAGTCTGACGGATTCATTTCAGTTTCTCTCTTCAGAATCCTTGCAAGGCTTTGGCCAGCCAGACGTGACAGCAGATGACACTCGATCAAGGTGCTGAACAGTGGGATTGAAACCAGAACCACGTGGATGCAAAGCAAACCTCCAACCGCACAGCCATGATTGCACGTATGTCAGAAGTTCAAGAAATGCCATAAAAAATTCTGTCCGACATGTTAACGATTCTACCAGCTGGCCACCCTCATAATGCTTTCTACTAAGGGCAAAAGGCCTGAAGTTTTAGGGGGGGGGGGAGATCTGTTGGTTATATCGAACCCAGTGCTCGACTGGTACTTATTTTAACAACCCTGAAAGGATGAAAGGCAAAGTCGACCCCTGGTGGCCACAGAAACCAAACCAAAACAGACTATGGAATATGGTGCGACCCCTGGCCTTGCCAGTTCTTATCAAGCCGTCCAACCCATGCTAGCATGGAAAATAGACATCTGATGATGATAATGGTGAATATTATTAAGGCAATGAGCTGGTATGAAATAAAGGGGGACGTTACAAGGACAGTTTATAATTTGTGGGGCTGGGGAATTATGTAAAAGATGAGGGGAAGAGGTTTATAATTTAATTCTTTTGTTTTTTTTTTAATTGTTTCAGTCGTTTGACTGACTGTAGCCCTGCTGGATCACCACCTCAAGGGGTTCCAATTGAAGAAATCGATCCCAGGACTTACTCTTTGTAAGCCTAGTACTTATCCTATCAGTCCCTTTTGCTGAACCGCTAAGTTACAGGAATGTAAACACACCAGCATCGGTTGTTAAGCAATGGTGTGTGGGGACAAACGCAGAGAGTAACTATGGAACATAGTCGCACCATCTTCCATAGTCAATAACAACGAACCTGTTCAGATTGAAAGGTAAAGTTGTTGACCTTGGCAGAGAGCAGAAACGAATACTGCATAATAATCACTGGCATCGTTACTTGAATCGTTAGCACATCAAACAAAATGCTCAGCAGCATTTCTTCTGGCTCCTTTACGTTCCGAGTTCAAATTCCACTGAGGTCGACTTTACTTTTCATCCTTCCAGGGTCAATGTGATCAACTTCACCCTCCCATCAGAAACTGTTGACCCTCAGTCAAAATTTAACACTATTATCGTTATTGAGTGAGAGAGCAATGCATGCCATCAAAGTGACACTGGGGTACAAATATACGAAGCCCAGTATACCCATCATGACTACCCGTCTGATAAGGGTACACCAGGCACATGCATCACAACCATATATGCGCAACATGGTGATCCCATATCAAAATAAACAGCACATGACCTTGCAGGTGGGGCCCAGTTAGAATTTTCTTCAGGTCGAGTAGCCCATCCCACTCAAAAGGTCCCTGAATAAGGTTCGTTTAAGGATGTTGAGCAAAACACCCATGTTTCCAAAGGTGAATTATCCAAACCCCAAAGAATTCCTCTCAACACATGGCTAGGATGCTCCCCAACTACTTCTGCTCCTGATCAGAGATGCACATATCGTCAGCCAGTAAGGGACATGCTCAACTGGTTAAGGTCAAACAACTGACAAGTAAATCTGTGGTATTGAGCAGAATATTTGCTGTAGGCCATCTTTTATGCCAAGACAAAACAATGTACATGATAACACTTCCAATCAGTTAAGATCAGAAGCCATGAGAGCCATTGCCTGGTACTGCATCAGGGCATTAGCAAATCTGTGGTATTGAGCAGAATATTTGCTGTAGGCCATCTTTTATACCAAGACAAAACAACGTACATGATAACACCATCCCACTGCCATTGCACATACACACACACACATAGAGGCTTTGTGCCTATAATAGAAAGGATTACTATTGTTATTATTACTATTATTGAAGGTGGTGAACTGGCAGAATCATTAGCACACCAGGCAAAATGCTTAGCGGTATTTGATCTGTTGCTACGTTCTGAGTTCAAATTCTGCCAAGGTCGACTTTGCCTTTCATCCTTTCGAGGTTGATAAATTAAGTACCAGTCAAATTCTGGGGTTGATGTAATCAACTAGTCCTCTCCCCCCAAAACTTCAGGCCTTGTGCCTATAATAGAAAGGATTATTATTATTCCGTTTATATATTTGTTTTGCAAGATTTTTGATGTGAAATCGTGTGTTAAAACAGATGTTGTTGTACTTGGGGACGGTCATATTGCCAGTTTAGCCAATAAAAACACACGCACTGTATATTTGGTGTTAATTTGCTTCAGCTTTATATTACATTACATTACGTTAATCCTATTTCGGCCAGAGTTCTTTCGTCACACTTCTGTGACCTCATCAGTGGTCCTTTGCTTTCTTCTTTCTTATGTGTGTCCCACCTTGCTAACTATCTATCTATCATTATTATTATTATTATTATAGACATCGCACAGTATACAATATCGTGAGGTTGTAGATTGAAGATACTGTGTCTACCAGGAGTTTGTACTGTTTGTCAAGTAATAACAAGGACCTCAGACAGGCAGTACTTTACGCAATATGCGTGCAGTTCCAAATAATACTCTTTACTCTTTTACTTGTTTCAGTCATTTGACTGCGGCCATGCTGGGGCACCACCTTTTTAGTCGAATAAAAACGACCCCAGGACTTATTCTATCGATCTCTTTTGCCGAACCACTAAGTTACGGGGATGTAAACACACCAGCATCGGTTGTCAAGCGATGTTGGGGGGACAAACACAGACACACAAACACAGACATACGACAGGCTTCTTTCAGTTTCCGTCTACCAAATCCACTCACAGGGCTTTGGTCTGCCCGAGGCTATAGTAGAAGACGCTTGCCCAAGGTGCCACGCAGTGGGAATGAATCCGGAACCGTGTGGTTGGTAAGCGAGCTACTTACCACACAGCCACTCCTGCGCCTGCCAACTTTTGCAATACATCTAGATTGTAGGGTACCTCTAAGGTTTCCAGATGTTTTTTTCAGATTTGGTAGCAATGAACCCAATGTTCCAATGGCAATAGTAATAACCTTTATGCTTGACTCTCATAGCTGCCACATCTTAGAGATATCAAATATCAGGTGTCCATATTTATCGACCTTTTATTATTATTATTATTATTATTATTATTATTATTATTATTATTATTATTATTAAGTCGGTGAAGTGGTAGACTTGAGAGCACGCTAGGTGAAATGCTTAACAGCATTTCATCCATCTTTACGTTCTGAATTCAGATTCTGTTGAGGCCGACTTTGCCTTTCATCTTTTGGGCATTGATTAAAATAAGCACTAGTTGAGTACGGTTGGAGGTTGGGGTCAGTATAATAGACTTACCCCGCTCCCCAAAATTTCAGGCCCTATGCCTTTAGTAGAAAGGATCATCATCATTATTATTGTTGTTATTATTATTATTATTATTATTTATCAAACTGATGAGAAATCTGGACAAAAATGCTAAGCCAGTATTTTAGCCATCTTTACGACCGAAGATCAAATTCCGCCGAGGTCAACTCGGCCTTCCAATCCCTCCAGGGTCGATAAAACAAGATACCAGCCAAGTGCTACAGTCGATGTAAGAGTAAAACCCCTTCCTCCTAAAATCAAAAAAAAAAACAAAAAAACTACTGGCCATGTTTGTCGAACAAATTGCTGAACAGCATTTCTTACGATTCTTAAACGTTCTGAGTTCAAAGTCTGCCGAGGACGATTTTGTCCCTTTCGTCCTTTCCGGGTCGACAAAATAAAGTACCAGTCGAGCGATCGGGGCGATGTAATCGATCTGCACCCCCCACTCTACTCAAAATTTCAGGCTTTGCACCAAAATTAAAAAGGATCCTTATTATTATTATTATTATTATTATTTCTTTGCCACAGAGACATCGATGACAGTTTTAAAATGTGTAATGCCGATTGTGGGGCGGGTTTTCTTCAAAAAAGATCAGGAGACAGAAAGGGAGAAAGGATGAATAATGCGATCAAAAAGTACACGTTTATAACAACCAGAGTTTCTAATATTAATTAATAATTAAAGATAGATTATTGTTTTTTTTTTAACAGGAGCCTAGATCTATGCCTTGTACCCTGTCCCCTGATCGTATCCCCTATTTCCATTGACATATATACCT
This sequence comes from Octopus bimaculoides, assembly GCF_046866305.1. Classification (NCBI taxonomy): domain Eukaryota; kingdom Metazoa; phylum Mollusca; class Cephalopoda; order Octopoda; family Octopodidae; genus Octopus; species Octopus bimaculoides. Next base: position 11,216,370 of record NC_142957.1, on the reverse strand, counting down.
CAAAGGACGGAACCGGTAGCTGAAAGTTAGACATACACACATATACACATACCTCTATCTGCATTCGATCACACGCACACACATATACACGCCTTTGTATACACAAGCCGTTGTATATATTTATATATATATACATATACGTATAAATATCTAGAGAAAGAAGGACTTTACCATTCTCAGGCTTCGTATATAATCTGTGACATTCTTTCAGGATATTCTCGTTCACCGTCTGGCTTGTAATATTGGCGACATTGCCAGAATTTCTCGTATTAATCTTGCCCGACATAACTAGATACTTGCTGCTGCTGCTGCTGCTGTTAATATCACATACGACATTACACACGGTTCTTCTCCCCCACTCTCTCGTTCGCTATTACTCTTTCACCTACTTCACCTCTCTTCCTCGCTAATACACTTTCAGTTCCTTTTCCTTCTCTCACTCGCTATTACCCTTTCACTCATTCACTCCCTCCCTCTTTCCCTCTATCACATGCTCTTACGCTTTCTTTCACTTCCTCTTCCTTCTCTGACTCGCTATTACTCTTTCACCCACTTCACCTCTCTTCCTCGCTAATACACTTTCAGTTTCTCCCTTTCTCTCACTCGCTATAACCCTTTCACTCCCTCCCTCCTTCCCTCTATCACATGCTCTTACGCTTTCTTTCATCACTCCCTCTTCCTTCTCTAACTCGCTATTACTCTTTCACCCACTTCCCCTCTCTTGCTCGCTAATACACTTTCAGTTCCTCCCCTTCTCTCACTCACTATTACTCTTTCACGCATTCACTCTCTCTCTCTTTCCCTCTATCACATACTCTTACGCTTTCTTTCATAACTCGCTATTACTCTTTCACCCATTTAACCTCCCTTCCTTGCTAATACAACCTCTTCTACTTATTATAACCTTTTCAATCCCTCCCTCTTTTCCTCTCTCACTTGCTATTACGCTTTCACCCACTTCACCTCTCTTACTTGCTAACCACTTTCCGTTCCTCCCCTTCTCTAACTCGCAATTACTTCTCCCTCTCTTACTAGCTTCTACACTTTCAATATCTCCCTTTCCTCCTTCCTATATTACTTTCCATTCTCAGTCATTCACTCTGACGCTTTCTCCTACTTCCTCTTCTCACTCCCCCTCCGCTAATACCCTTTCTAAGACTTCCTCTCATGCTGTTTCTTACTCATTCTTACTCTGTTACACACTCACACCCCACCTCTTTCATTTCACTCACTCTATCTCCTCTCTCTCATTCATCTACGCTTACATCTCCCCCCTTTCTTACTTGGTATATACTTACTGACTCCCTTTCCCTCCTTCTTAGACCCTTGAATCCAAGTATGGTTCTTTCTCTTCCCCCCCACTTCATATCTATCTGCACTTCTTTCTCTCGTCTCCCTCTTTCTTTCCCCCTCGCTAATAGTTGTATCTACTCCCCCTTTTTATCTGCTGTGCTAAGGTGTATTTCTCTTCCTCCTCCCCTTCTCTATCCGTTGTAATTATTTGTATTTCTCTCTTTCTCTTTCTTTCCCCCTCTATTAGTTGTATCTACTTTCTCTCCACGCCCCCTTTGTATCTCTTTTACCTAAGCGTAATTTTCCTCTCTCTACTACCCTCATCTATCAGCTGTGTCTATATATTCCTTCCTTTTCCTTCTCTCTCTCTCTCTGTCCCCTCTCTATCAGTTCTAGTAAATTTTCTCATGCCTTCCCTCTCTACTGCAATTAACTATTTCTGTCTCTCCTCCCCTTCTCTATTTTAGCTATTTACCTCCCTTACCCTCTCCCTCTCTGTTATGCGTTCATGTGACTCTCAGTTTCTTTCTCCTCTCACTCTAACCCTCTAACTGGTTTCTCTCGCCTCCTCCTCTCCAACGTTTGTAGATATGTGCTTCTCTCCTCTCACTCTGTTTATCATAACACTGTGCCTTCTCCTCCTCCACCTCTGTTTTATATAAATGCGTATTTCTTTCTTTAACCCCCCACTTCCCTCTTTCTCTCTTTCTGCTACGTGAATCTTTTCTCTCTCTCCCCTTCCCTCCCTCTTTCTAGTATTCCATCTCTCTCTCACTTCTACCTACGTTCCCCCACTCTCTCTATGTGTGTCTATATCATTTTTTACTCTCCCTCTATTTGACATTCTCATTCTTTCTTTCTATCTAATGCTAGTCTCTATTTTCCCTTTCCTCTCTCCTTCGATCCATGTTTATATCTATTCTCTTTCCCCCCCCTCTTCTTTTCATACTTTCTCACACATTACCTCTTACTCTTCCTCTATTTCTCTCTTCTTAAATTCCCACTCTGCCTTTCTCCCTTTTACACATCTTCTTTCTAAGTCTATCCCTCTCTACATACTTACCTCTCTCTATATTAGTACCTTCATCTCTTTCACACTCACCCTTTCGATGCCTCTATGTATCTTTTTATCTACCCGTCTCTCTCTCTGTTTAATTTATTAAAGAAAATGGAAATAGGAGGCTGGAAAGGATAACAAACATTATCCAACGGGCGGATAGCCAAATGCCAAAAAACCATTCTTTCTCAGCAAGATTTCCAATCCTCCAAGACATAATTCTCCATCCGAACCTCTTTCTGATCAGAACTGTATGTCCGGTTTAAAGTAGTGGGATATTTTTTTAAAACCGGTTCTATATATTTTTATTTTTCATATTAAAGTATAAAGTTCATATATAATTATTGATTATAATCGAGTTTTCAAAAAAAAAAAATTCGAATTTCCCAGATTTATTGAAATAATTAAAAATGTGCCGAACAGGGCATAATACTTTTAGCCAATGAGTTGACAAGAAAATAGTTTCCTCTTCATTCAACATGTGTGTGTGTGTGTGTGTGTGTGTGTGAAGAGAAAGAAAGGTTGATACGTAGATAGATAGAGAGAGAGAGAGAGGGAGAGAGAGAGAGAGAGATGTAAGAGTATATACATAAGCTCTTGTTTCCGTTTCTCTGGCTGCTAATTATTTTGTTTTTTAAATAACGAAGTACATGTAAATTTAGACAGAACGAGAAGTAAATAAATATTATCCAATCAGTTGGGAGACAGGCATTGGTTCCGTCTTCAGTGCGAAACAGACGGAAGTCGTAATGTTTTTAATTCAACATGGCTTCCCTAGTGGCTGACTACAGTGGAAGTAGCGATGACGAGTTCGAATCCGATCCACGTAACAGGTAACCCTCGATGTCTTTAGCTTGCCTTTACAACCCGACACCACAGATGCCGCCTCTTGAAATATGGAAACCGTTTCGACTGTTAATGTTTGTTAATGAATCATTTTTCTGTTTTAAACCCTAAATTTGATCTTATCCCTCACTTCCTGAATGTCGACGAGTGGCCTCTGCGTGTTCCTCCGAATGTTTACGTTCTGAGGTCAACTTTGCATTGCATTCGTTCAGAGTCAATAAAATGAAGTATTTATCAAATCGCTAGGATCGATTGCCTCAACTAAAAGTTCCTCCCCCTTTAAAAATTACTGATTTTTCTACCTAAATTAAAAATGATAATTATTATATTAATTATTAGTTTGGTTCCACGGAAGGGACAGTAACCCCCTTGGTTTTCTAACTTCACTCGGTTTCTGTAGGAATTATGTCTTTTACGTTCGACACCTGATCAGAGGTGATGAAGGGCACGAAAACCGAATTGAAGATGACGAGATAGGCTTTTTTTTTTTTTTCGCCGACTTCTCTGATGAAGTAACGATATAGTCGACATGTTTGCGTAGTGCCGCTGCTTCTCTGCACGGAGAGGTTGCGAGAAACTCCAGTACTGCGGACATGTGGCTAGAATGGTGCAGGAAAGAACCACAAGACGGATTCTTCAAACTGACACGACATAGCAGGAGAACTAGGTAGGGGTAGAGCAAAAACGAGACGGTAGGATAATATGTATAATCTCTGGAGTGGAGGCGCAATGGCCCAGTGGTTAGGGCAGCGGACTCGTGGTCATAGGATCGCGGTTTCGATTCCCAGACCGGGCGTTGTGAGTGTTTACTGAGCGAAAACACCTAAAAGCTCCACGAGGCTTACCGGCAGGGGATGCTGGTGGCGAACCCTGCTGTACTCTTTCACTACAACTTTCTCTCATTCTTACTTCCTGTCTCTGTTGTGCCTGTAATTCAAAGGGTCAGCCTTGTCACTCTGTGTCACGCTGAATCTCCCCCGAGAACTACGTTAAGTGGCTTCACTCTTCGTACTTTAACTCTGTTACCATAGCAACAGTCTTGATCACTTTTTTGATTAGGCTTCATACTCAATGCACTCAGAAGTTGATGTTAAAGACCATCTTGTCCGCTCTTGTCAGCATCATTTTCCATTGTTTTTCATCATTATCGGGCATGGCTGTGTGGTTAGGAAGCTTGCTTCCCAGCTGCATGGTTTCGGGTTCAGTCCCACCGCGTGGCACCTTGGGCAAGTGTCTTCTGCTATAACCCCGGGCTGACCGAAGCCTTGTGATTGAATTTGGTAGGCGGAAGTTACTGCCGCATGTGTATACGTCTGTGTATGTGCTTGTGCCTCTCTCTGAAAGAGAAAGAGAGGGGGATTTCTGTTGAGATGCTCTGTGTTTCTTTCAGTTGATTTTTAAAATGACAAAGAATTTAGTAAAATAACTTAGTTATCATTCAGCTAGTGTTAGGAAAATAAGGCTTTGGTCAGCTCAAGGCTATAGTAGAAAACATTTGCGAAGATGCCACACAGTGAGACTGAACCCAGAACCATGTGGTTGGGAAGCAAACATATTTTAACTGAACTTTTTTAGAATTATCTCTCTTGCCTCTCTTGTTTTTACTTGTTAGTTACTCCTTTTTGTATTTTTTCTTATTGTTTTATATGGATTTTTTTCTTTTTCTTTTCTTTATTTTTTTTTTGTAGCGACGAAAATCAAGGGAAGAATTTGCTGGTTACAAACGAAGAAGAATCTAGTTCGGAAGAAAACGAAATCCAGAAGTCCAACCGGAACCAGTCGCAAATTCGGAGTTCGGAGAATTCACAGGACGAACAACTGCCGAACCCTTTCAGCTCAAACTCGAACCTCCCGACTCCGTACCTGGAATCAAAACCAGCCAGCGGTTCCCACTTGGTCTTCTCGAATCCGTTCAAAGAGGAACAAACACGGAAGGACTTCATTCTGGAGCAACACGTGAAGATGACCGAAAAACCCAAGAGTTCAACGTCCAAGAAACAGATCTGCTGGAAGTTCCGGCAAGGGAAATGCAGATTCAGCAAGAACTGCAAGTTCTCACACGACATCGATAACCATATAGAGAGCCCTTTGGTGAAGGGCAACCAGAACGCTAACGCCGAAGTTCCCGTGCCGAAACAGTATTCAGGTGATGTACTGGTCAAGGGTCAGGTGTCGCAGGTTTTGAATCCAAACGGTCCCGACGAGGATGATTATATGAATATGAATAACCGGCGAAAGAAGCGATCTGGAGTCTCGGAAGGTCTAGTTCCTCCCAAAAAGGCTATGGTGATGCTTAATAAAATACAGGCCCAGGAACGGCCGTGGACTGTGAAAAGGTAGAAGCATACCAAACCCCCTAACAGCTCTCTGTTTTTGTTCTCTGCACCCTTCTCTCTCCCCCCCTTTTTCTTTTTTTTTTGTCTCTTCCTTCTTTACCCCATATTGAGAATCAACTGGTAAAGTCCTCATACCAAAGCACTACTTTGATAATGTGCTGCTCCAAGGAAGGGCATCACAAGTATTTGAACCAAATGTCCCAGATGAGGACAGTTCTCCCCTTTTTCTTCTGTCTATTTTCTCTTCTTTACCCCCATATTGAGAATAAACTAGTGAAAATGTAATCAGGGCCTGAAGTCCTCATACCAAAGCAATATTCTGCTCCAGGGAGGGGCATCACAAGTATTTGAACCAAATGTCCCAGATGAGGACAGCCATATGGAACATGGAAAACAAGAAAATGATTTAGGTTTTGGGCAGTTTAATGCTTATACGAAAACTCAAGTCCAAGAACAGCCATGGACTGTGTAAAAGTAGACATACCTGACCTCACAAAACTCTGTGTATTTACCCTTTTTCTTCTGTTTGTCTCTTCCTTCTTTACCCCATATTGAGAATCAACTAGTAAAAATGTAATCGGAACCTGAAGTCCTCCTACCAAAGCAGTACTCTGATCATGTGCTGCTCACAGAAGCCCTGCAAGTATTTGAACCAAATGTCCCAGATGAGGACAGCTATATGAACATGGAAAACAGACAGCAAAAAAATTATTGGGATTCTGGGCAGTTCTGTGCCTCTATGGAAATGCTAAAGGAAACCCAAGAAGAGTCGTGACTGTGAAAAGGTAAACTTACCTACCTGACCCCAAAAGCCTGTCTGTTTTTTTTTTCTCTCTCTCTCTCTCCTCTTTTTCTGTATCTGTCTTCTCTTCTTTACCCCTTATTGAGAATCAGTAAGAAATAATCTAAGGTCCTCTTACGAAAGCAGTACTCTAATGATGTGCTGCTCACAGAAGCATTGCAAATATTTGAACCAAATGTCCCAGATGAAACACAGCTATATGGACATGAAAAACAGAAAGAAAAAAAATGGTTGGGGTTTTACTTAAGAAAATCCAGGCCCAAGAACAGCAGCAACTGTGAATAGGTAAACCTACCTGATCCCTCTCCCCTTTTTCCTCTTCTTTATCCTATATTAAGAATTGGTTAGTAAGAAATAATCTGAAATCCTCATACAAAAGCAATATTCTGATGATGTGCTGCTCGCAGGAGAGGCATCTCAAATACTTGAGCCAGACGTCCCAGATGAGGACAGCTACATGAACATGAAAATCAGACAGGGAAAAATGGTTGAGATTTTAGGCTGTAGTGCGTCTATGGAAATACCTAAGAAAATTTAAGCCATGAACTGTGAAAAGCTAAATCTATCTGATCCCTAAAAGCTCTCTGTGTTTTTATTTTTCTCTCCTTTTTTTCCGTATCTCTTTCCTCTTCTCTACCCCATGTTGAGAATCGGGTAGTCAGAAAAAATCTGAAATCCTCATACAGAAGCAATATTCTGATGATGAGCTGCTCGCAGGTAAGGCATCTCAGATACTTGAGCCAGACGTCCCAGATGAGGACAGCTACATGAACATGAAAATCAGACAGGGAAAAATGGTTGAGATTTTAGGCTGTAGTGCGTCTATGGAAATACCTAAGAAAATTTAAGCCATGAACTGTGAAAAGCTAAATCTACCTGATCCCTAAAAGCTCTCTGTGTTTTTATTTTTCTCTCCTTTTTTTCCGTATCTCTTTCCTCTTCTCTACCCCATGTTGAGAATCGGGTAGTCAGAAAAAATCTGAAATCCTCATACAGAAGCAATATTCTGATGATGAGCTGCTCGCAGGTAAGGCATCTCAGATACTTGAGCCAAGCGGCATCTCAGATACTTGAGCCAAGCGGCATCTCAGATACTTGAGCCAAGCGTCCCAGACGAAGACAGCTGTATGGACATAGAAAACAGACGGGGGGGAAAAAATGATTGGGGATTTTAGGCAGTTTAGTGCCTACGGGAATACTTAAGAAAATTCAGGCCCCCACCCTACCCTACTTCACTTTCTCTTCTCCCTTCTCTCTCTCTCTCTCATTTCCTGCTTCTTTGCCCCACATTAAGAGTTCACTCGCTAAGAGTACTCAAAGCATCAAAGTCCTTGTGCTGAAAGAGGACCCAGGCAGTGCACTGCTCCAGGGCAAGGCATCGTAGGTATCAAACTGAAAATCCCAGGTGACCCTTTCTCCTTCCCTCTCTTTCTTTCTGCCTCTTCCCACTTATTCGTTCCTCTCCTCTTCACCCCTACCCTTCCTCTTCATTTGTAGAAAATTCCAGAAGCTATCAGTTAGTCGGTAACTAACTTATACTCAGGAGACAAGTAGTCTTTTTTTTAACTGGCTCAGGTCCAAACTCATATGGAACATATTAAAATTAATAATAATTATAATAATAATAATCCTTTCTACTATAAGCACAAGACCTGAAATTTCAGGGGAGGTGGTGATAGTCTCGATTACATCGACCCCAGTATGCATCTGGTACTTAATTTATTGAAACCCACCCCCCCCACCCCCTCCACCGAAAGGATGAAAGACAGAATCAACCTCAGTGGAATTTGTTGAAATCAGATGCCCTGCGTACTAATGATTCTGCCAGCACGCCACCTTAATAATAATAATAATAATAATAATAATAATAATAATAATAATAATAATAGAAATGGAGAAACTTTCAAAATACAAAGACCTGGAAATAGAGGTGACTCAAATGTGGAGTCTAAAAACAGAAACAATTCCTCTTATAATAGGCGTATTAGGTATGATTAAAAAAATATTCAGACAAATACATAACGAAAACACCAGGACTTACAAGTATATATATAACATACAGAAAACTGCACTACTGGGCACTGCACACATCCTATGCAAAACACTTTCAATACAGTAACCATAAGAGCATCACAGCAAACCACAGCACATACCCAAGGCACACAGAGCTGCGCTCGGTAGTGAAGTGAAAGCACGTTATAAAAATAAAACTACTGGACAATAATAATAATAATAATAATAATAATAATAATAATGGCTCTCATGACTTCTGATCTTAACTGATTGGAAATGGGCTACAGCAAATATTCTGCTTAATACCACAGATTTGCTTGACCTTAACCAGTTGAGCATGTCCCTTGGTGGCTGACGATATGTGCATCTCTGATCATGAGCAGAAGTAGTGGGGGAGCATCATAGCCATGTGTTGAGAGGAATTCTTTGGGGGTTGGACAATTCACCTTTGGAAACATGGGTGTTCTGTTCAACATCCTTAAACAACCCTTATTTAGGGACATCTTGAGCGGGGTGGGCTAATCAACCTGAAGGAAATTCTAACTGGGCTCCACCCGCAAGGTCATGCGCTGTTTGAGGTCGATTTTGTTTGACTAAAACCTTCGAGCTTATGCTCCAGCACGGTCACAGTCCAATGATTAAAAAAAGTAAAAGATTAAAACATAAACAAAGTACAAAAAAATTATGGAAAAAAAGAAAAAGACAAACAGACTGATGGAAGGTTCTGATTTGACTGAGGTCCGTTCAGCCTTAATCCTAGGTCTGTCTTTGCAGTAATTCATTCTGATCCTCTGGAAGGACCTTAAAAAAAAAATGAAAAAGAAATTTTAAAATGACTACTCAGGGGAACTTTTTTTTACCTACACATTATTACATCGTCATTAATGATAAACTGTTAATTACTTTACAGAGGAAACAGTTAATGAAAAGCCATTAAAAAAAAAAAAAACTGAAGAAGACAAAATATTGTGCTGAGACAAAAGTTTTGCATTATTTTGGTAATTTAACTGTTTTATTCATCAAGTTACGACAAAAACAGCCCAGCATTCAAAGTAGAGGCCATTGTGTTGCACCGTCTGAAACCATTTCTCTGTCAGTTCTTTGATCCCGTGGTGATACTAGTTCTTTGTTCTTTGAGGGGAAGAACTCCTTCACTGAAGCTTCTACCTCCGAAGTGTCAGGGGCACAGGAAGTGATCCATGGATCAGAACAAGTGATGATCCGAGGGAGCTAGGTCCGGACTATCTTCTGGGTGTGGCATCACTTCGATGCTCCATTTTATTGTGTTAAGTCAAAAGGTTTGCAATGTTTTGCTAAATTATCTGTTTTATTCATCATTTTACAACAAACGCAGCCCCAGCTTTCAAAGTAGAGGCCATTGTGTTGGACCGTCTGAAGGCACCTTCCTGTCAGTTCTTTGACCCCATGAGGATATCAGTTCTTGTCCTTTGAGGCAATGAACCCCTTCATTGAAAAGTCATGAGCACACGAAGCGAGGCATAGATCAGAGCAAGTAATAACCCAGAGGTGCTGGGTCCGGACTATTTGGTGGGTGTGGCATCAGTTCAATCCCCTCAAATTCCTGCAGTTTATTCCAGGTCATTCAAGCAGTGTGAGGCCTTGCAATGCCTTGGTGCTAAAGAGCCCACTTTCTATTAGCACCATTCGAGCATGGCCATTGCCAGTACCGTGCGGGTGACACGTAAAAGCACCCACTACACTCTCGGAGTGGTTGGAGTTAGGAAGGGCATCCAGCTGTAGAAACTCTGCCAGATCAGATTGGAGGCTGGTGTTGCCATCCGGTTTCACCAGTCCTCAGTCAAATCGTCCAACCCATGCTAGCATGGAAAGCGGACGTTAAACGATGATGATGATGATGATATATATATATATATATATACACTCTCAGAGTGGTTGGTGTTAGGAAGGGCATCCAGCTGTAGAAACTCTGCCAGATCAGATTGGAGCCTGGTGTAGCCAACTGGTTTCACCAGTCCTCAGTCAAATCGTCCAACCCATGCTAGCATGGAAAGCGGACCTTAAACGATGATGATGATGGACAAGAACTGATAGGCGGTGAGCTGGCAGAAATGTTAGCACACCGGGCGAAATGCCTAACGGTATTTCGTCTGTCTTTATGTTCTGAGTTCAAATTCCACCGAGGTCGACTTTGCCTTTCATCCTTTCGGGGTCGATAAATTAAGTACCAGTTACACACTGGGGGTCGATATAATCGACTTAATCCCTTTGTTTGTCCCCTCTATGTTTAGCCCCTTGTGGGCAATAAAAAAAAAAAAAGAACTGATATCGTCATGGGATCAAAGAACTGACAGTAAGATGGCTTCAGACGGTCCAACATGATGACCTCCACTTTGAATTCTAAGCTGCTTTTGTTGTAAATTGATCAAAAAAAGAAATAAGTTACATAATATTGCAAAAATTTTTCGCTCAACACATTATTAAAAAAGAATGAAATTCAGACTATTATTGTTGCTCGTTCATTTTTCTCTTTCTTTCATTCTCTCTCATTCTTTGAACCTTAATCTCTTTTAATCCATTTCGTTAAGTGTCCTTAAGTTTAAATAATTCTATTTAAGAAAACAAAATTAAAATATTTGAATTTTTAAAAAAATAAACACACGCAATCAACAATTGAAATTATTTTTTTTTTTTTTTTTTCCTTTTTATTAATTTTTAATTTATTAATTAAATTTTTGAAGAAAAAAAAAACAATGAAAAGTGTTTGTGTTATCTTTCGTTTTTTGAAATTTTAAAACGACTACATCCAAATAAAATGGCCTTAGGGCTCAGTTCCACTACACAGCATCCTCTTCTACCATAGCCCTGGGCTGAACAAAACTATTCCATCCAGTTTGGTCGGTGGAACCTGCATGTAAGCCTGTTGTATATATGTTTGTGTGTTTGTCTCCTTCACTTCATGTGATAGCTGTAAATGAGTCTCACTGTCATACAAGCAGTGTCGTTAATTTCAAAACTTTTGTCATGAACATGTCTGGACTGGCACTCCGTCGCTTATGACGTCGAGGGTTCCAGTTGGTCCGATCAACGGAACAGCCTGCTTGTGAAATTAATGTGCAAGTGGCTGAGCACTCCACAGACACATGTACCCTTAACGTAGTTCTCGGGGTATATTCAGCGTGACACAGAGTGTGACAAGGCTGACCTCTTTGAATTATAGGCACAACAGAAACAGGAAGTAAGAGTGAGAGAAAGTTGTGGTGGAAGAGTACAGCAGGGTTCCGCCACCATCCCCTGTGGAGCTTTTAGGTGATTTCGCTCAATAAACACTCAACGCCCTGTCTGGGAATCGAAACCGCGATCCTATGACTCTGCTGCCCTAACCACTGGGCCATTGCGCCTCCACAAACATGTCTGGACATAGTGGAAATATTATCTTGCTTGGAAAAAGGTGCAGATTAACAACAGCAAGGGCATCGAGCTGTAGAACAATCTAAATCTGCTTCAACCGATTACATCTGACCCATGCCAGCATGGAAAAGTGGATGCTAAATGATGATGAGGATAATTATATATAAAAGTCTCCCTAAGCCAGTTGTTTTTGGAAAACAACCAGAAAATTTAACAAAAACATGAAAAATTTTACAAAATGATCCCTTGGACATTGACTGTTGAGGAATTAGCTATGAATTTTGTGTGTTATGGTTTTGTCAAACTTTTCATGTTTTTGTTGAATTTTGCGGTTTTGTTTCTTTTTTAATCTTATATATATATATATATATATATAATCGTGATGGCACCTGTACCAGTGGAGCACTAAGAGCACCGTCTGAGTGCGATCGTTGCCAGAGCAGCTGTCTGACTTCCATGCCAGTAGCACGTAAATAGCACCAACGTCGCCTTCCTGACACTTGTGCCAGTGGCACGTGAAAAGACATTCGAGCGAGATTATTGCCAGTGCCGATGGACTGGCTCCTGTGCAGGTGACACGTAAAATACACCATTTCGAACATGGCCATTGCCAGTACCCCTTGACTGGCCTTCGTGCCGGTGGCACGTAAAAGCACCCACTACATTCTTGGAGTAGTTGGCATTAGGAAGGGCATCCAGCTGTAGAAACTCTGCCAAATCAGATTGGAGCCTGGTGTAGCCATCTGGTTCACCAGTCCTCAGTCAAATCGTCCAACCCATGCTAGCATGGAAAGCAGACGTTAAACGATGATGATATATATAAGTTAGGATTGTTTAACCATTTGAGCGATAGGCTAGAAGTGTTTAAGCAACTAAGGGATAGTTAAATCCGAAGGCACTCCTGGAGATTACTTGTGTGGGTACCGTCTTTGTTAGAAGGTATCCAGAGGCAGGTAATTTATTGTTTAAACCGCAGTTTATAATTATAATTAAGTGGAGAATGGAGAAACAAACACAGGAAGAAGCAGGTCGATTGCGCTAGTTAGCCATTAATTTAATCAATTATGTAATATATATATATATGTATATACATATATACAAAGTATGGAGGTTTAGTTCACAGGTAATCTAAACGATTAGGTACGTTAGGTAAGTGCTGTAATGGATTATTAGGACTCCAAGGTTATAGCTGGAACGGTTGTTATGAAACCATTGCAGATTTCCGATGCAGTGGATATATAATTGTTAAAGAGGACAACAAACATTAAGGCAAGGCAAACATTTCAAGTCTTATACATTATTATTATTATTGGAAAAAATTCAAAGACTTTGTATATATATATATAGATATTGATATATATGTGTGTGTGTCATCATCATCATCATCAACATCGTTTAACGTCCGCTTTCCATGATAGCATGGGTTGGACGATTTGACTGAGGACTGGTGAAACCTGAGATATATATATGTGTATATACATATATATATGTGTATATATATGTATATACATATATATATGTATATACCTATATATGTATATATATATATATGTGTGTGTGTGTGTATATATATACGTGGCTGTGTAGTAAGAAGCTTGCTTGCCAACCACATGGTTCTGGGTTCAGTCCCACAGTGTGACACCTTGGGCAAGTGTCTTCTACTATAGCCTCAGGCTGACCAAAGCCTTGTAGACAGAAACTGGAAGAAGCCCATCTTTCTGGCACTTGTACCCGCGGCATGTCTAAGGACTTTCGAGCGAGATCGTTGCCAGTGCCCCTGGATTGGCTCTTGTAGGGGAGGCACATAAAATACACCATTTTGAGCGTGGCCATTGCCAGTACCGCCTGACTGACCTTCGTAGGATTTTCGAGCGAGATCGTTGCCAGTGCCCCTGGACTGGCTCTTGTGCGGGTGGCACATAAAATACACTAGTTTGAGCGTGGCCGTTGCCAGTAGCGCCTGACTGGCCTTCGTAGGATTTTCGAGCGAGATCGTTGCCAGTGCCCCTGGACTGGCTCTTGTGCGGGTGGCACATAAAATACACCATTTTGAGCATGGCCGTTGCCAGTACCGCCTGATTGGCCTTCGTAGGATTTTCGAGCGAGATCGTTGCCAGTGCCCCTGGACTGGCTCTTGTGCGGGTGGCACATAAAATACACCATTTTGAGCATGGCCGTTGCCAGTACCGCCTGACTGGCCTTCGTAGGATTTTTGAGCGAGATCGTTGCCAGTGCCCCTAGACGTTAAACGACGATGATGATGATGATGATATATATATATATATATATATATATATATATATATATATATATATATATATACGGGCCTATACATGAGCCGCCACTAACCAGGACTAACAAGTACATATAACATACAGAAAATAGCACAACCAAGCACCGCACACATCCTATATAAAAACACTTTCAATACAGCAAAAATAAGAGCACCACAGCACATACCCAAGGCACACAGAGCTGCACTCGGTAGTGAAGTGAAAGCACGTTATAATAATAAGACTACTGAATGATATAAATAAAGCTTGAAGAGAAGAACATATAATGCATGTAGTTATTTGACAAACAGAGAATTAAAAAATGACCATCCCATAAAATATATACTTATATACCTTGCTGATGCACAATGTTGTTGGGAAGCAAGCTTCTACGCCACAAAACCACGGCTGTACACAGAACCATGGCTTGTGTCAATAATAAACAAAGGAGGGGAGATAACTCCCGTTGTACTGTTAACCGTGGAGGCGCAATGGCCCATTGGTTAGGGCAGCGGACTCGCGGTCATAGGATCGCGTTTTCGATTCCTAGACCGGGCATTGTGAGTGTTTATTGAGCGAAAACGCCTAAAAAAAGCTCCACGAGACTCCGGCAGGGGATGGTGGCGAACCCTGCTGTACTCTTTCACCACAACTTTCTCTCATTCTTACTTCCTGTTTCTGTTGTGCCTGTAATTCAAAGGGTCAGCCTTGTCACACTGTGTCACGCTGAATGTCCCCGAGAACTACGTTAAGGGTACACATGTATGTGGAGTGCTCAGCCACAGTGTCAACAAGAATACACACACGCACACACGTATATATATGTATTAATAAATCACAGGGTAGCAAAAAAATTTTATTTACTACCAGTGGTCTAGCGAGAAGAAAAAATTAGTCAATAGACTATATTTTTATTCATTTAAAATACAGCGATACCTATAATTGGACATCTAAACCGCCAGAAAGAGCAGCATTATATATATATATATATATATATATATATATATATATATATATATATATATATATATATATATATATATATATATATATATATATATGTATATGTGTGTGTGTGTGTGTGTGTGTGTGTATATACAATTAAACCTTGGGAGAGGCATTATGCCGGTAATAAACACACGCACTGGTTCAGTCCTTTATTAATTTATATAGTTTTTTTGTTAAATTATTTCATTGCACTCTTGCAATCTCTTCAGGAACTTGTCTCTCCACTTCCATTTATTTTGAATGTATGATCTGGCGTTGTTTCGAAACTGTTCGGTATGAGCATGTGAGTGTGTGCAAGCTCATATGTGTGCACGCTCATATGTGTGCGTGTGTTTATTACCGGCATAATGCCTCTCCCAAGGTTTAATTGTATTTCTTTCAACACACGTATCCACATCAAGAATCTTGCACACGAAATATATATATATATATATATATATATATACAGAGAGAGAGAGTGAGAGAGAGAGAGAGAGAGAGAGAGAGAGAGAGAGAGAGAGAGAGAGAGAGAGAGAGAGAGAGAGAGAGAGAGAGAGAAACACATACAGACGTGTTTATATATGTGGTGCGTGTGTGCACGCTGGTGTGAAATAATTCAAAATTATGTCGTTTCAAGGGAGGTAACTCTCAAAGTATAAAATGGCCAGCAATGTCTGTCTTGTAAGACAGATAGGCAGGCAGATATGTACGAAAGAAAAGAGAGAGAGAGAGAGAGAGAGAGAGAGAGAGAGAGAGAGGCAGACAGATAGACAGACAGATAGACAGACAGTGAACAGTAAAAAATACTTTCCATTCTTATATTTTTATCATTTAGTGATCCTATGTTCTTAAATCTTAATTGCTTTAACTAATAGGTGTAGGAGTGGCTGTGTGGTAAGTAGCTTGCTTACGAACCACATGGTTCGGGGTTCAGTCCCACTGCGGGGCACCTTGGGCAAGTGTCTCCTACTATAAGCCTCGGGCCGACCAACGCCTTGTGAGTGGATTTGGTAGGCGGAAACTGAAAGAAGCCTGTCGTATATATGTATATATGCATATGTATGTGTGTGTATGTGTTTGTGTGTCTGTGTTTGTCCCCCCAAGCATCGCCTGGCAACCGATGCTGGTGTGTTTACGTCCCCGTAACTTAGCGGTTCGGCAAAAAGAGAACCGATAGAATAAGTACTAGGCTTCCAAAAAGAATAAGTCCTGGGGTCGATTTGCTTGACTAAAAAGGCGGTGCTCCAGCATGGCCGCAGTCAACTGACTGAAACAAGTAAAAGAGTAAAAGAGTAATAGTGAGAGAAGCAGTATTAATAATTAATAGCAGCCAAAGCAGTATTAATTACCAGAAAGTGATCTTAATCTCTGGAAGAACCTCACATATGGACTCGTGCTGCATAAAAGCATTCGTAATTATATCATTGAGACATAAACCATCTTCTATAGCCACTGAAACTGTAAGATCAAGTGATTTCACCCTGCTCTGGGTTCTACAGTGGAGTGCAATGGCCCAATGGTTAGGGCAGCGGACTCGTGGTCATAGGATAGCGGTTTCGATTCCCAGACCGGGCGTTATGGGTGTTTATTGAGCGAAAGCACCTAAAAGCTCCACGAGCCTCCGGCAGGGGGATGGTGACGAACCCTGCTGTACTCTTTCACCACAACTTTTTCTTAAAAAAAAAGTACTGCAGTTGATTCGTTTGAGTAAAAATTCTTCAAGGTGGTGCTCCAGCATGACCACAGTCTGATTACTGAAACAAGTAAAAGATATAATAAAGAAAAGAAATTGCAAAAACCAGAAAACAAAAGGAAAAAAAAACTGAACCAAAATCTATTTGATTGATTTATTGATTTCAAACATCACCCCTCTTGGAGTCATACATGTATACATGCAAGATTTATTCTTTGAAATTTGGTAAAACAAGACTAAAGAGGAAACGGTAAACAAGAAACAAAATACTGCTGGGAAAAACGTGACAAAAATTTGTTAAAAATGGCAGCCACCATTTTGAACCAAAGTTTTCTTGGTTCGTTAGTGACCTTCACCCAGTGCCAGCATTTCTTTAAAGAAGAAATTAAGTTAGAAAAAATTGGAAACGACAAAGGTAACAAAATATTAAAAAATTAAACTGAAAAATAATTGAAAGAAAAAATATAAACAAATATAAGATGGAAAATAATTTTGGAAAAAATATAAACAAATGTAAGATGGAAAATAATTTTGGAAAAAAGTGAAAAAGTAAAAAAATTCCTACTTGTATCAAATGGAAGCTAGATTAAAGATTGTCCCATGTCTCGTGGGCACATACACACACCTAGCTTTACTATCGCTACAAACTCTGGTTCTTGTGAGCTTCTAAATATTGTAACTAGATTGAATGTGTTACTGTTTATCTGGTATTGTTGAACACCATACTATCATATTATATATATACATATATATATATATATATATATCATCATCATCATCATCATCATCGTTTAACGTCCGCTTTCCATGCTAGCATGGGTTGGACGATTTGACTGAGGACTGGTGAAACCGGATGGCAACACCAGGCTCCAGTCTAATTTGGCAGAGTTTCTACAGCTGGATGCCCTTCCTAACGCCAACCACTC
>NC_142957.1:11178754-11193754 GCF_046866305.1 Octopus bimaculoides | reverse complement strand
TTGGGGATACATTATGGTCGCTGTAGGGGTCATAGTAGAATCTAAGGTTTAGCTGAAGCTATCTCTACATGTGACTGTTCTACATTTTATGCATAGTTTATCTAGGACTACATTATCTAATGTGTCTTACCATACTGTTGTAGTTGTTGTTGTTGCTTACCCCCAGATCATTTTTGATCCATCGCACATATGATCAAAGACGTTCCAGCTGCGACCATCCTGTCTTTCTTTTAGGCATAGTGTATCTAGGACTACATTATCTTATGTGCCATTCCTTGTTGCTTTTGTTTAGCCCCAGGTCAGTCCTGATTCAGACAGATCTATGATCAAAGATGTTCCAGCTGTGACCATCCTGACTTTTATTCAGACATAGTGTATCTAGGACTACATTATCTAACGTGTCCTTCCTTGTTCTTGTTGTTTAACCCCAGGTCAGTCCTGATCCAGACAGACTTATGATCAAACATGTTCCAGCTGTGACCATCCTGACTTTTATTCAGACACAGTGTATCTAGGACTACATTATCTTATGTGCCATTCCTTGTTGCTTTTGTTTAACCCCAGGTCAGCTTTGATCCAGACAGACCTATGATCAAAGTTGTTCCACCTGTGACCATCCTGTCTTTTATTCAGACACAGTGTATCTAGGACTACATTATCATTATGTGCCATTCCTTGTTGCTTTTGTTTAGCCCCAGGTCAGCTTTGATCCAGACAGACCTATGATCAAAGATGTTCCACCTGTGACCATCCTGTCTTTTATTCAGACATAGTGTATCTAGGACTACATTATCTTATGTGCCCTTCCTTGTTGCTTTTGTTTAGCCCCAGGTCAGTCCTGATTCAGACAGACCTATGATCAAACATGTTCCAGCTGTGACCATCCTGACTTTTATTCAGACATAGTGTATCTAGGACTACATTATCTTATGTGCCCTTCCTTGTTATTGCTGTTTAGCCCCAGGTCAGCCTTGATCCAGTAGACCGATGATCAAAGGTCTTCTAGCTGTAACCACCTGACCTTTATTCAGGCATTGTGCATCTAGGATTACATCATCCAATGTACCCTTGTTTTTTTATCCTCAGTTCAGTCCTGATTCACCAGAATTATTACCAAAGATGTTCCAGCGGTGACCATCCAGTCTTTTATTCAGACATATTGTATCTAGGACTACATTATATTTTTTCCCCATTTTATTTTAATCTCTCTCTCTATTTCTCTCTCTTTCTCTCTCTCTTTCTCTCTCTCTCTCCCTCTCCCCCCTCTCTCTCTCACTGACAATTTCTCCTTCCCACTTCTTCTATGTTTCTTTCTTCTGACAAAGGGCAAATGTTCAAAACATTAGACACTTTTTCTTTACAAGGTCCGATCAAAAAATAACCACCACTGTTGCTAAGGTAACAAAGCTCAAATACACAAACGGCAGCCACATGGTTGTGGAACAAACTTATTTACCCCCCCCCCCCCGCCAGCAATGCCAGCCACTGCTCCTGGCCCCTTTTTATAAAGTTACCCCAACCTTATGGAAACATACTCACCATGTCCAAATTCTCCTTGACTTGGACTTTCGATGACTTCAGACGTTCCCGGAGATTGATATAGTATTTATCTGGAATAGTTAGGAACTTAAGACCACGGGCGAGTAGGTTTTGAACCTGTAAATAGAATCATTAGCCTTCTTTCAACTGGGTTCCTGCGATACACAAGACATATGATACACAAGATACACACCATATATTCTTTTATTCTTTTACTTGTTTCAGTCATTTGACTGCGGCCATGCTGTAGCAATATCTTTAGTTGAACAAATCGATCTCAGGACTTATTCTTTGGAAGCCTAGTACTTATTCAATCGGTCTCTTTTGCCAAACTGCTAAATTACGGGGACGTAAACACACCAGCATCGGTTGTCAGGCGATGGTGGGGGGACAAACACATATACACACACATATATATATATATATATATATGTCTGTGTTTGTCCCCCCCAACACTGATAGAATAAGTACTAGGCTTACAAAGAATAAGTCCTTGCGGTCGAATTGTTCGACTAAAGGCGGCGCTCCAGCATGGCTGCAGTCAAATGACTGAGGCAAGCAAAGAAATAGAAGAATATAAGACAAACTTATGAGAATTCTTTGGCCAGGCAAAGCATTGATGTCACAGACAGCCTCACAACTAAGACACATTTTGTGTAACATAACTCACTAATGTAACATATAACTGCCAATTCTAACAGAACTGCTTAAACCTTTACCTGTTCTGTGTATCACGTTGATACACTGTGAGATTGTAGTCATGGCTGTGTAACTGGCCTATTAAAAGTACCTTTCGGTCATTGGGTGATATGCTGTGCATGTGAAGACCTGTTGAATCAAGTGAAATCGTAGTTGTGGCCAATGCCAGTGACGTCTGACTGGCACCTGTGCCGGTGGTATGTAAAAAGCAGCATTTGAGTGTTGGGCCTCATGGAGGCAGTGATAGGTGACAGAGACCCTTGGTGATATACTGTGCTTGTGTTGACCTGTCAAGCCAAGTAAGACTATATCGTGGATGATGCCGGGGTAAAGTCAATGGTACCCATGCTGGTGGCACATAAAAAGCACCATTCAAGCATTGGGCCTCATGGTGACGTTGATAGGTGACCGAGACCCTTGGCGATATACTGACCTGTCAAGTCAAGTGAGACTGTTGTCGTGGCCGATGCTGGGGTCATGTCAATGGTAACTGTGCTGGTGGCACATAAAAAGCACCATTCGAGCATTGGGTCTCATGGGGCAGTGATAGGTGACTGAGACCCTTGGCGATATACAGTGCTTGTGTTGACCTGTCTAGCCAAGTAAGACTGTAGTCGTGGCCAATGCTGGGGTTAGGTCAATGGCACCTGTGCTGGTGGTACATAAAAAGCACCCGCTACACTCTCAGAGTGGTTGGCGTTAGGAAGGGCATCCATCTGTAGAAACCTTGCCAAATGAGACTGGAACCTGATGCAGCCCCCATACACATTCCCTATTTCTTTTTCAACCACCAGAATAATTTGGGACTTATGAAACAAGAGCTTTATATCAATTTAGAATGCATGAAAGAAAGGCC
The DNA here is from genome assembly GCF_046866305.1 of Octopus bimaculoides. NCBI lineage: Eukaryota > Metazoa > Mollusca > Cephalopoda > Octopoda > Octopodidae > Octopus > Octopus bimaculoides. The sequence goes on along the minus strand of NC_142957.1, from coordinate 11,190,660 downwards.
CACTACAAGTCTGAAAACAAACATAGGCATTTAGGATAGACTAATGAAAATGCAAAAGGTTAAGGCAATTGTGTGGGGGAAAATGTGGGTCCTTTTGTGGGGTTTACTGTAGTTTAGTGAGATTTTCATAAGGTTTATCATATACTTACAGGGATTGCTGGATCTGGTAGGGTTATTTTATAGGGTTACTATCTCTGACAGGTTGATTTCATGGGAGTTATCATCACCCATGGTCTATTTCACTGGGGTTACTATATCTAATGGGTCTATTTTATAGGGTTTACTCTATAAAATAGAAAAAGAGAGAAAGAGACAGGAAGAGAGAGGGGGAGAGAAAGAGACAGGAAGGGAGAGGGAGAGAGAGGGGGTGAAAGAGAGAGAGAGAGGGGGAGAGAAAAAGAGAGATAGAGACAGGAAGAGAGAGGGGGTGGAAGAGAGAGAGGGAGAGAGAGAGGGAGAGAAAAAGAGAGAGAGAGACAGGAACAGAGAGAGAGGAGGAGAGAAAGAGACAGGAAGAGAAAGAAAGGAAGAGCAAGAAAAGGAGAGGAAGAGAGGGAAAGAGTGAGAAGGGGGGATAAAGGGAGCAACAAAATTAAGGGGTCCTTGCAAACAAAAATGCACTCTTTAGAATGAGTGGATGGGGGGTGGAGGAGGGAGTTTGGAGGTACTCACTGACTTGATGATATCGTCCGTGTTGAGAGCTATGTGTTGTACTCCAGCACCTCCATAATAGTCGACGTACTCCTGAAAGAAAAGAGTACAGGGTAGATATGTGTTCTGTAGAGTACGTCTGATGGGGTGTCGCCATTGGCAATGGGTTGCATATGTAATAAGTGTGTGCGTGTGTGTGTGTGTGTGTGGGTGTGTGTGAGAGAGAGAGAGTGTGAGTGTGTATGTGTGTGAGAGAGTGTGTGTGAGAGTGAACATGTGTGTGTGAGAGAGTGTATGTGTGTATGTGAGTGTATGAATGTGTGTGTGAGAGTGTATGTAAGAGATTATATGAGCATGTGTGTGTGTGTGTGTGAGAGAGAGAGAGAGTGTCTGAGTGTGTGTGCATGTGAGTGTGTGTGTGTGAGAGTGTGTGAGAGTGTAAGTGTATGTGCATTTGTGTGTGTGTGTGAGAGGGTGAGTGTTTGTGCATATATGTGTGTGTGTGTGTGTGTGTGTGTATGTGAGAGATTGTATGAGAATGTTTGTGTAAGAGTGAGAAAGTGTCTGAGTGTGTGTGTATGTGAATGTGAGAGTGTGTGTGTGTGTGGGAGAGAGTGTGTGAGAGTGTGTTTGAGAGTGTGTGTGTGAGAGTGTGTCTGAGTGTGTGCGTATGTGAGTGTGTGTGTGAGAGAGAGAGAGTGTGTGTGTGTGAGAGTGTGAGAGTGTGCGTGAGTGTGTGTTAGAGTGAGCATGTGTGTGTGTGTGTGAGAGAGAGAGTGTCTGAGTGTGTGCGTATGTGAGTGTGTGTGTGTGAGAGAGTGTGTGAATGTGTGTGTGAGAGTGTATGTAAGAGATTGTATGAGAATGTGTGTGTGAGAGAGTGTGTGTGTGTTTGAGAGAGTGTCTGAGTGTGTGTGTGTATGTGAGTGGTGTGTGTGAGAGAGTCTGTGTGTGTATATCAGTGTGTGAATGTGTGTGTGAGAGTGTGTGTAAGAGTGAGTATGTGTGTGTGTGTTTGAGAGAGTGTCTGAGTGTCTGTGTATGTGAGTGGTGTGAGAGAGGTGAGAAGAGTGGAGTGAGAGGTAAATCAATCGGTGGAGCAACAAAGCTGTGACATGGTGTCCAAAAATGAAACTCACCTGTATCTGGCTCTTTTTCTTTCCGACCACCGGTTCGTTAATGGGCATTTTAATGGTCTCTTCGTAATTGGTGACCACAATGGAACGGAGCGACGAGTATTGGGTGTAGATCTGCTTGTCGTCGACGGACCAAAACCTGTGGAACTGGAGGTTCTTCTCATACCTGAAAGTCACCAGCAAACAGGAACAATGTCAGTGGAAGGGGCAGACAGAGGGACCAAAAACTAAATGGAGCCATTTGTTGTTTTACATAATACAGGGCATTAATACATGATAGCATGATGGATTTAGGGTTTACGATTGTGGTTAGGATTTAGGGTTTGGGTTAGGGTTTAAGGTTAGGGCTAGGGTTCACGGTTTAGGGTTAGGGTTAAGGTGAGCATTAGCTTCATAGTTTACAGTTAGGATTAGAGTTAAAGTAGGGTTTTGAGCTAGGGTTAGGATTAGAGTTTAGGGTTAGAGTTGAGGGATTAGGGTTAGGATTTAGAGTTAGGGTTAGGGTGAGCATCAGCTTTATAGTTTACAGTTAGGATTAGGTGTTATGGTTAGGGTTTAGGGTTTGGGTTAGGGTTTAAGGTTAAGGTTAGGATTAGGGCTTAGAGTTAGGATTCGGGTTTAAGGTTAGGGCTAGGGTTCACGGTTTAGGGTCAGGGTTAAGGTGAGCATTAGCTTCATAGTTTACAGTTAGGATTAGAGTTAAAGTAGGGTTTTGAGCTAGGGTTAGGATTAGAGTTTAGGGTTAGAGTTGAGGGATTAGGGTTAGGATTTAGAGTTAGGGTTAGGGTGAGCATCAGCTTTATAGTTTACAGTTAGGATTAGGTGTTATGGTTAGGGTTTAGGGTTTGGGTTAGGGTTTAAGGTTAAGGTTAGGATTAGGGCTTAGAGTTAGGATTCGGGTTTAAGGTTAGGGCTAGGGTTCACGGTTTAGGGTCAGGGTTAAGGTGAGCATTAGCTTCATAGTTTACAGTTAGGATTAGAGTTAAAGTAGGGTTTTGAGCTAGGGTTAGGATTAGGGTTTAGGGTTAGAGTTGAATGATTAGGGTTAGGGTTAGGGTTAGGGTTAGGGTGAGCATCAGCTTTATAGTTTAGTGTCAAGGTTCAAAGTTAGAGTTTAGGTGAGCATTAGGGTAGATTAGAGTGAGAGTTAGTGTTAGGATTAGGATTAAGATTAGGGTTTGACTTTGGATTGGATTAAGAGGAAAGTTTAGTGTCATGGTTCGGGGTTAGAGTGTAGGTGAGCATTAGGACAGATTAGGGTTAGAGTGAGGGTTAGGATTAAGATTAGGATTTGACTTTGGATTGGATTAAGGGGGAAGTTTATGATTAGAGTTAAGGTTAGGATTAGGATTAGGATTTGAGTTAAATTCAAGATTAGGATGAAAGTTTAGAGTGAAAGTTTGGGGTTAGAGTTAGGGTGAGCGTTACGGTAGATTATAATTAGATTTAAGGTTAGGAGTAAGTTAGGGTTTCGCTTGGGGTCAGATTAGGAAGAAAATTTGGTGTCAAGGTTCAAGGGTCATATTGATCTAAATCGTAGGCAGCGTTACTTACCATTCAGCCACATTTAACATGCAGTCTTGAGGTTGATTCCCAACAATGTGGTCAATAAATTTCAGGCTCACAACTGGTCTGGAACAGACAGACACAAAAAAGGGTTCAGTCACAGAATAATGAATCTCATTATTACGAGCATCTTTGACATGCATCTCTCAAAACACCCCTTGACAAGTGGGTTTTATTTACAGGGATCACCGACAAACATGTGAATATAAATTCCTCTCCTCAAAACTGTCGGTTAACCATTTATTGACCCCCAAACGGCAAATTCTGCTAAGTCGACCTTGGCAGAATTTGAACTCAGAACATAAAGACAGACAAAATACCGCTAAGCATTTCGCCCAGCATGTTAACGTTTCTGCCAGCCCGCCACCTTCTAGTTTTTAAATACTGAATGACTATGAGGGCCCACCAGAATAAAATAAGGACTCAAAGGGGGCCATAGATAAGAAAGGGTTCTTAGACTTTAGTCAAGACCACTCCCTAACATTTTACTTAAGATTAACCCTTAATAGTTCAGTTTAAAAGAGGGTCTTTAGAGTATTGTAAAGTAATGATTCTGACAGTATCATTAAAACTAGGGTTTTTTACAGTTTAGGAAAAAGAAAATCCCTTACAGGTTGGGTAAGATAGGGTCCTTTTCATTAATTATCTTGTACCCAGGCAGAAAAGGGCCCTTGTATTTGGACCGGTCCACAAATGTGTGTGTTGTGTCTCCGTAGGTTTGAACTGTTGCAAACTTCACAACTCCATCGCTGTCTGATTCCTCCCAAGGTTCACGTGCGACCACTGCGCCTCTCTCCGTTGAGCTCTGGAAAGAACAGATAGAGAGAGGTAGAAGGGCAAAAAGATGATTAAAATAAAGTGTTAATGCTTACAGTATGCTAATTAGCTGCTCCAATTTTGTGTGTCTACTGTAATTGTTGAGTATATAAACAGATTTGCAAAAATGAGTAACGCTGCGATGGACTGGCGTCCCATCCAGCTGGGGAACACATATGCCATTGAAACCGGGAAACTGGGCCCATGAGCCTGGCTGGGCTTTAAAAGGGCGCATTTATTATTATTATTATCAGTCTCTCAGGAAGAGACTATTTTAGAGTACGTTCTGCCTTATCTTCGAAACGTCTAGTTAGAATAGAGGCAGCTGACGAAGGATTAATTCCAAGTGGCTATCTGTTTTCCTATGTGTTCGTTCGGTGGTCTGTAGTTCATTGTTCTAACGTCCTGTACCCTGACATGCATCTATATACACATGTAGATGTAAGTATGTACATATATGTGTGTATACATGCATATATATTCTTTGTATTATATATATATATATATATATATATATATATATATATATTTATATATAACCTATATATATTTATATATATATATATATATATATATATATTTATATATAACCTATTGAATTTTTGTTGCTTTTCTTCAAATTTTATTCACCAAATCTCTTGATCTTGTTTTTGGTTTTTACCCTACCAAACTCTGGTGCCTCAAACATTTTAAGTACTACATTTAATCTTTTGATTAAATCTATATTATTATATATAGCCTTGGGCAGACGAAAGCCTTGTGAGTGGATTTGGTAGACGGAAACTGAAAGAAGACCATCGTATATATGCATATGTATATATATGTGTGTGTGTGCTTGTATGTCTGCGTTTGTCCCCCCAACATCGCTTGACAACCGATGCTGGTGTGTTTACGTCCCCGTAACTTAGCGGTTCGGCAAAAAGAGACCGATAGAATAAGTACTAGGCTTACAAAGAATAAGTCTTGGGTTCGATTTGCTCGACTAAAAGGCAATGCTCCAGCATTGCCGCAGTCAAATGACTGAAACAAGTAAAAGAGTAAAAGAGTATATATATATATATATATATATATATATATATATATATATATATATATATATATAAAATATATAGTTTTAGGGAAAATAACCAAGTATCAAGATATCATTTTATTATATTATATTATATTATATTTATCTTATGATATTTACTTTACTTTATATTATACTCATTTATTGTGCTTTTAATTGTTAATTTTTCTATATGTGATAGTGGATTTTCATCGATGAGTTCTTGAAACTTGGTTATTTTCCCTAAAACTATATATATATATATATATATATATATATATATATATATATATATATATATATTTATATATATATATATATATTCTCTTGCTTGTTTCAGTCATTTGAACTGCGATCATGCTGGAGCACCACTTTTAGTCAAAGAAATCACCCCCCAGGACCTATTCTTTGTTCTACCGGTCTCTTTTGCCAAACTGCTAAGTTACGGGGACATAAACATATTAATTCATTTGGTACTTATTGTTGGTTGAGATATATATATCTAATTATTGTTCTACTTAAGATCTGAAGATTAGCTATAATTTTTAATAGAATTTAATTTTCGATAATTTCAATTGATTTTAATCGATTTAAATTTCTTTTCTATTTGAAAATTAGTTATGAAACACGTGTAATCATTTTATTATATTTATCTTATGATATTCACTTTACTTTATATTATACTCATTTATTGTGCTTTTAATTGTTAATTTTTCTATATGTGATAGTGGATTTTCATCGATGAGTTCTTGAAACTTGGTTATTTTCCCTAAAACTATATATTTTATATATATTTTATCTATAAAGCTCAATTTAATTTTAGTTTTTTATAAATTGATTTTAATTGAGTTTTTACCTGTAATTTTGGATTTTGTCCCTAATATTATTATAATTTTCTAATTTATAATTAACGTTTATTGTTTGTATTTAACTTTCAATTTTTCGTTGATTATAGAATTTACAGGTGGGATTGAGCCACTGTTTTGGAATTCATCTTTGAAGGATATCCCCATCCCATCTAGAAAGGAATGTATTTTGTGCTTTTAATTGTTAATTTTTCTATATGTCATAGTGGATTTTCATCGATGAGTTCTTGAAACTTGGTTATTTTCCCTAAAACTATATATTTTATATATATTTTAATCTATAAAGCTCAATTTAATTTTAATTTTTTATAAATTGATTTTAATTGAGTTTTTACCTGTAATTTTGGATTTTGTCCCTAATATTATTATAATTTTCTAATTTATAATTAACGTTTATTGTTTGTATTTAACTTTCAATTTTTCGTTGATTATAGAATTTACAGGTAGGATTGAGCCACTGTTTTGGAATTCATCTTTGAAGGATATCCCCATCCCATCTAGAAAGGAATATATTTTGTGCTTTTAATTGTTAATTTTTCTATATATGATAGTGGATTTTCATCGATGAGTTCTTGAAACTTGGTTATTTTCCCTAAAACTATATATTTTATATATATTTTATCTATAAAGCTCAATTTAATTTTAGTTTTTTATAAATTGATTTTAATTGAGTTTTTACCTGTAATTTTGGATTTTGTCCCTAATATTATTATAATTTTCTAATTTATAATTAACGTTTATTGTTTGTATTTAACTTTCAATTTTTCGTTGATTATAGAATTTACAGGTAGGATTGAGCCACTGTTTTGGAATTCATCTTTTGGAATTCATATTTTGTGCTTTTAATTGTTAATTTTTCTATATGTCATAGTGGATTTTCATCGATGAGTTCTTGAAACTTGGTTATTTTCCCTAAAACTATATATTTTATATATATTTTAATCTATAAAGCTCAATTTAATTTTAATTTTTTATAAATTGATTTTAATTGAGTTTTTACCTGTAATTTTGGATTTTGTCCCTAATATTATTATAATTTTCTAATTTATAATTAACGTTTATTGTTTGTATTTAACTTTCAATTTTTCGTTGATTATAGAATTTACAGGTAGGATTGAGCCACTGTTTTGGAATTCATCTTTTGGAATTCATATTTTGTGCTTTTAATTGTTAATTTTTCTATATGTCATAGTGGATTTTCATCGATGAGTTCTTGAAACTTAGTTATTTTCCCTAAAACTATATATTTTATATATATTTTATCTATAAAGCTCAATTTAATTTTAGTTTTTTATAAATTGATTTTAATTGAGTTTTTACCTGTAATTTTGGATTTTGTCCCTAATATTATTATAATTTTCTAATTTATAATTAACGTTTATTGTTTGTATTTAACTTTCAATTTTTCGTTGATTATAGAATTTACAGGTAGGATTGAGCCACTGTTTTGGAATTCATCTTTGAAGGATATCCCCATCCCATCTAGAAAGGAATATATTTTGTGCTTTTAATTGTTAATTTTTCTATATATGATAGTGGATTTTCATCGATGAGTTCTTGAAACTTGGTTATTTTCCCTAAAACTATATATTTTATATATATTTTATCTATAAAGCTCAATTTAATTTTAGTTTTTTATAAATTGATTTTAATTGAGTTTTTACCTGTAATTTTGGATTTTGTCCCTAATATTATTATAATTTTCTAATTTATAATTAACGTTTATTGTTTGTATTTAACTTTCAATTTTTCGTTGATTATAGAATTTACAGGTAGGATTGAGCCACTGTTTTGGAATTCATCTTTTGGAATTCATATTTTGTGCTTTTAATTGTTAATTTTTCTATATGTCATAGTGGATTTTCATCGATGAGTTCTTGAAACTTGGTTATTTTCCCTAAAACTATATATTTTATATATATTTTAATCTATAAAGCTCAATTTAATTTTAATTTTTTATAAATTGATTTTAATTGAGTTTTTACCTGTAATTTTGGATTTTGTCTCTAATATTATTATTATTATATATATATATATATATACAACAACAACAACAGCAACATCAACAAAACTGTTTACCTTGAAGATTGCTTCCAGATCTTCCACCTCGAACGCAATGTCTTTGACTCCATCTCCATGTTTTACTAAATGTTGCCCCATTTCTACAATGAAAGAATAAAAGACACGGTTAATCTCTCTCTATCTCTCTTTCTTTCTCTTTCACTTTTATCTCTCTTTCTGTCTCTCTTTTCTTCCCTCTCTCTTTCTCTCTCTCACTCACTTTTATGACACACTCTTATATTTGTGACATATCTTTGTGTTGTATCATTACAAAGATGTATTTAGGATATGTTCATAGCATCACTACCAACCACCACCACCACCACCATCACCACCACCACCAACACCACCACCAACACCACCACCACCACCACCACCACCACAAGCACAACAACCACCAACACCATCACCGCCACCACCACCACCACCACCACAAGCACAACAACCACCAACACCACCACCACCACCACCACCACAACCACCACCACCACCACCAACACAACCACCACCACCACCAGAACCACCACCACCACAAGTACAACAACCACAACCACCACCATCACAACCACCACCACCACCACCACCACCACCAACACAACCACCACCACCACCACAACCACCACCACCACCACAACCACCACCACCACCAACACAACCACCAACACAACCACCACCACCACCACAACCACCACCACCACCAGAACCACCACCACCACAAGTACAACAACCACAACCACCACCAACACAAAAGAACAACAACAACAATGACAACAACATTATCATCAACATCATCTCCCCCACCACCACCACCACCACCACTACCACTAGTCAGAAGGACATACGGACAATAAGGTGTGTATTAATTAATTAATTAATCGATTAATTACTTTCAGGTGTGTTTGGTTCCAACATAGATTGAAGGACGAATATAATCTGCAAGAAAAGAAAAGAAAAGAAAAGAAAATGAAAAACAAATTATAAAAAAGAATTCAAAATATAAAGAAAAACAAAACATTTTTTTTGAGGGGTGGGGGAGAGAAAATGGTCTGAGAAATAACAGAGAAAAAAATGGAGAAATTAATATATAGGCGCAGGAGTCGCTGTGTGGTAAGTAGCTTGCTTACCAGCCACATGGTTCCGGGTTCAGTCCCACTGCGTGGCACCCTTGGGCAAGTGTCTTCTACTATAGCCTCGGGCCGACCAAAGCCTTGTGAGTGGATTTGGTAGACGGAAACTGAAAGAAGCCTGTCGTATATATGTATGTGTGTGTATATGTTTGCATGTCTGTGTTTGTTCCCCCCCTCCCCAACGTCGCTTGACAACTGATGCTGGTGTGTTTACATCCCCCGTAACTTAGCAGTTCGGCAAAAGAGAACCGATAGAATAAGTACTAGGCATCCAAAGAATAAGTCCTGGGGGTCAATTTGCTCGACTAAAGGCGGTGCTCCAGCATGGCCGCAGTCAAATGACTGAAACAAGTAAAAGAGTAAAAGAGAGTATATGTAATCATATATATATATGTACGGTGTTGCCATCCGGTGTCACCAGTCCTCAGTCAAATCGTCCAACCCATGCTAGCATGGAAAGCGGACGTTAAACGATGATGATGATGATGATGATGATACAGGTTTAGTTCACAGGTAACCTAAATGATTAGGTACGCTAGGTAAGTGCTGTAACAGATTACTGAGGCTCGAAGGTTATGGTGGCGAAGATGGTAGTTACGGAGCTATTGCTATTGCCTTGTGAGTGGATTTGGAAGACAGAAACTGAAAGAAGCCCATCATAAATACACATAAGTGTGTGTGTGTGTGTGTGTGGTAAGAAGCTTGCTTACCAACCACATGGTTCCGGGTTCAGTCCCACTGTGCAGCACTTTGGGCAAAGTGTCTTCCACTATAGCCTCGGGCCGACCAAAGCCTTGTGAGTGGATTTGGAAGACAGAAACTGAAAGAAGCCCATCATAAATACACATAAGTGTGTGTGTGTGTGTGTGTGGTAAGAAGCTTGCTTACCAACCACATGGTTCCGGGTTCAGTCCCAATGTGCAGCACTTTGGGCAAAGTGTCTTCCACTATAGCCTCGGGCCGACCAAAGCCTTGTGAGTGGATTTGGAAGACAGAAACTGAAAGAAGCCCATCATAAATATACATAAGTGTGTGTGTGTGTGTGTGTGTGGTAAGAAGCTTGCTTACCAACCACATGGTTCCGGGTTCAGTCCCACTGTGCAGCACTTTGGGCAAAGTGTCTTCCACTATAGCCTCGGGCCAACCAAAGCCTTGTGAGTGGATTTGGTAGACGGAAACTGAAAGAAGCCCATCGTACGTTTATGTATGTGTGTGTGTGTGTTGTTTGTTTTTTGTCCCCATCACCACTTGGCAACTGGTGTTTGTTTGTTTACATCCCTGTAAGTAAGTTAGTGATTCGGTAAAAGGATGAAAAAGCAAAGTTGACCACGGTCAGTGATTTTTAGAGGAAGGGTCAGTCATTTAAATGAACCCCAGTGCTAAACTATTACCTTATTTTATCGACCCCAAAAGGACAAAAGGTAAAGGTGACCTCGGTGGAATTTGAACTCAGAATTCAAAGCCAGAGGAAATGCTTTTCAGCAATTAGGTCAGGTGTGCTAACGATGCTGCCAAATTTCCACTTGCTTTTCTTTTTCTTTTTTATCTCTATAGCTTAGTTGACCTTCCTGGAATTTGACCTCAGAACATAAAGACACGGAATAAATACAAGGAAATCTTACGAGCACTCTAACGAGTCTGCATCCCCGTGGTCCCCGCCCCCCCAAGTGATGACGATGATGAAGAAGATGATGAAAACGATGGTCGTGGTGATGATGATGATGATGATGATGATGGTGGTGGTGGTGGTGGTGGTGATGATGAAGATGATGATGATGATGATGATGATGATGGTGCTGATGGTGGTGACGATGATGATGAAGATGATGATGACGATGACGATGACGATGATGATGATGGTTGATGGTTGATGATGATGATGATGATGGTTGATGGTTGATGGTTGATGATGATGATGATGATGATGATGATGATGTTGAATGTCTAACGAAGCGGAAAACATAACGAGCGTTAAATTCGAACATTCAAAAAAGGGGACTTACGTTGTTCTGTTTGATTGCATGGCTGACGACCTGTCGGCTGTTTGTCTCCAGCCCCTTGTACGCGAAGGGCTCGAAGCCAAAACGGGTGCAGTAATATGATGCGGCCTGCAACGAGAGATAACGACACAGTGTGAAACAATGACGGATGGATGGATGGGTGGTAGCATGTAACAATAGCACTACCAATACATGTATAAATACATAGATATACATATATACATACATATTTAATTTTATATAAAGGGCATTAACTGTGTATCAATGCCTCGCGCTATCGAGGGACTAAATAAGTAAAAAAAAAACTACCAAAAAAAAAAAACAAAAAAAAATTAAATATATCTATGAAGAAACGATGAATATTTTTTCATTATGAGGTTTTTTCCCGCTGACTACTTGATAAATTCTTATAAAGAATTTATCCTATATTATATTATATATACATACATAGATATATATACATACACACAGACATACAGATATAAATTCAAATGAATCGATGCCAGTTCTCTTTTCTTAAACTGGTGCATCAGTTCTCTTTTGCCAAACTGCTAAGTCATGGGGACATACACAGACACAAAGACAGACATACATAGACACATACATACATACATACATACATACATACATACACA
>NC_142957.1:11168754-11173754 GCF_046866305.1 Octopus bimaculoides | reverse complement strand
TTCTTTCTGTTGAAGAGCGTAGCTCGAAACGTCAAAGACTTTCCGTATTCCCGAGCGTCATACTAATATATACTTTTGTTATTTACACCACCTGTCCTCGTCTGTTGTTATTATTTGTATATTCTCCCATATATATATATATATATATATATATATATATGTCATCATCATCATCATCATCGTCGTCCTTTAACATCTGCTTTCCATGCTAGCATGGGTTGGACGATTTGACTGAGGACTGGTGAACCAGATGGCTACACCAGGCTCCAATCTGATTTGGCAGAGTTTCTACAGCTGGATGCCCTTCCTAATGCCAACCACTCCAAGAGTGTAGTGGGTGCTTTTACGTGCCACCGGCACGAAGGTCAGTCAGGCGGTGCTGGCAACGGCCACGCTCATATATATATATATGATATTTACCACATGAATTACGATGAAAAGAACATGAGAAAGATATGGGATACAATTTTTTTTGTGCAGGGGTTCCTTGAGACACGTAATTTATTTTAAGGGTTACATAAGGGTATAAAGGTTGAGAAACACTGGTTATGAGTAAGGGTAGGGTTAATGTGGTGTGAGGGAAGAAGAGCAGAACAGGAATGAAATGAAGAATAAAGAAGAAAGTCTCTACTTACTTTTTCTCCCTTGTCAGTATAAGAGGTCTGAAATGCAGAAGGAAATATCGATTAATTTCTACATATATACAAAATTTATAAACATACACATATATTCATATGAGGGTGTGCTGAAAAGTCCCTGGTTTTAACCGTTTTGTTACTGTATTTATTTTGAGATGCTCTGTGTTTCTTTCAATTAATTTTAAATATAACAAAGCATTTAGTAAAATAACTTAGTTATCATTAAGCTAGTGTTAGGAACATAAATTGTGACTAAGGTTTGGTGGAAGATTCTAATTCAAAACTTATGAAAACATGACATTTGTACTACAGAGCCAGAGGTGGTTTCAACCAGGTTGGTATCAAAAGGGTTAAGAATTGTTTCTCTATTATATATTTTAACCCTTTCATTACCGTATTTCTGTTGAGATGCTCTGTGTTTCTTTCAATTAATTTTAAATATAACCAAGAATTTAGTAAAATAACTTAGTTATCATTAAGCTGGTGTTAGGAACATAAATTGTGACTAAGGTTGGGTGGAAGATTTTAATTCAAAACTTATGAAAACAAGACATTTGTACTACAGAGAGCCAGAGGTGGTTTCAACCAGGTTGGTATCAAAAGGGTTAAGAATTGTTTCTCTATTATATATTTTAACCCTTTCATTACTGTATTTATTTTGAGATGCTCTGTGTTTCTTTCAATTAATTTTAAATATAACCAAGAATTTAGTAAAATAACTTCGTTATCATTAAGCTAGTGTTAGGAACATAAATTGTGACTAAAGTTTGGGGTAAGATTTTAATTCAAAACTTATGAAAACAAGACATTTGTACTATAGAGCCAGAGGTGGTTTCAGTTGGGTTGGTATCGAAAGGGTTAAGGGAATCATGAAAGTCCTGGTTGGAGGCCCAAACTTCTAAGTTCCTTTACAGGGCTTAGAAAAACTGAAGGACTGCTGCAATAAGTGTGTGACTCCGAGAGGGGAATATGTTGGATAAAATTGTAATCAACTGATCCTCCTGTATTTTCTTTTACCCAAAGCCAGGAACTTTTCAGTAGCTCCTCGAATATATGTATATGTGTGTGTGTGTGTGTGTGTGTGTGTGTGTGTGTGTGTGTGTGTATATATATATGTATATATATATATATATATATATATATATATATATATATATATACATACATGTATATATACCTTCATCAAAACTGCAAAAACATTGCAAAAACTGTTACTCAAAGAAATCGACCCCAGGACTTATTCTTTGTAAGCCTGCTACTTATTCTATCAGGATCTTTTGCTGAACCACTCAGTTATGGGAACATAAACACACCAACATCGATTGTCAAGTGATGGTTGGTGTAAATACACAAACACACACACAGATATATATATATATATATATATATATATATATATATATATATATATATATATATATATATATATATATGATGAGCTTCTATCAGTTTCTGTCTACCAAATCCAATCACAAGGCTTTGGTCAGCCCAAGGGTAGATTAGAAGACACCTGCCCAAGGTGGCAGGCATTGGCACTGAACTCGGAACCATGTGGTTGGAAAGCAAGCTCCTTACCACACAGCCAGTCCTATATATCTATATCTACATCTACCTATCTCTCTCTCTCTCTCTCTCTCTGCTACACATTAACTGTAGCAACAGGCAACCAGATATATGATGAGTGAAAGACACGTAGGCAGGGAGAAGCCAAAAGGGTGTCAGTAGTAGTATGAGGAGGGGGGAAGTGCTGGCAGGAAGGGGGTAGAGGGGGGGGGGGGAACCTGCCGTCAATGTCAATGTCAAGAACATATTTATGTGTATGTGTGTGTATGTGCGTGGATATGTATATATACATATATATGTATGTATGTATATATGTAAATATATATGTATATATATGTATATATATGTATATATGTAAATATGTGTATACATATATATATGTATATACATATATATATACATATATATATATATATGTATATATATATATATATATATATATATATGTATATACATATATATATATGTATATACATATATATATATGTATATACATATATATATATGTATATACATATATATATATGTATATACATATATATATATATATATACATATATATATATATATATACATATATATATATATATATATATATGTATGTATATATATATATATATATATATATATACATATATATATATATATATATATGTATACATATATATATATATATATATATATACCTATATATATATATATATATATATACATATATATATATATATATATATATATATACATATATATATATATATATGTATGTATGTATGTATATATATATATATATATATATATATATATATATATATACATATATATATATATATATGTATACATATATATATATATATATATATATATATATATATATATATGTATGTATGTATGTATATACATATATATATACAGATGTGGTGGAAGGGGTATTCAGGAGTGCTGGGTGCAGTATAGCTACCCACAAGTAGATTCAGTGAGGCAGAGAAAGTGCTGTAAACACCTCTCAACCATTCTTACAGTTAAAGAGAGAGAGAGAGAGAGTGAGAGAGAAAGAGAGAAAGAAAGTGAGTGGGGGGAAGGTGGTGGGGTGGGAGTGGAGGTGGGGGGGGTGCAGATCATTGCTTGTTGTTCGTATGGGTGGGATATGAAGAAGAGGGTGAGAGATGAAGGAAGATATTTTAGGGGGTAGTAGGATCATGGCAGGTGAAGGGTAGGATAATGTAGGGGGGGGCTAATGGTAGGGGTTGGCTGGGGGGGGGGACAGTTATTGTTGTTGTTTTTTTTTTAATTCTTTTTTTTCACTCTGCTACAAACAGAGGACCAAAGATAGGGCACTCAGAAAGGCTATTAAGAATTTGCCGGAACAGCTAGCTTACAGGGACATAAACACACCAACATCGGTTGTCAAACGATGGTGACGGGGACAAACATAGACACACACACACACACACACACACATATGATGGGCTTCTTTCAGTTTCCATCTACCAAATCCACTCACAAGGCTTTGGCTGACCCGAGGTTATAGTAGAAGACACTTACATCCATATGGTTAGAAAACAAGACTCTTTAACCACACAGCCACACCTGTGCCTATGTACAGCTATGTATACATATGTGTGTGTGTGTGTTATTTCTTTATTACCCACAAGGGGCTACACACAGAGGGGACAAACAAGGACAGACAAACGGATTAAATCGATTATATCGACCCCAGTGCGTAACTGGTACTTAATTTATCGACCCCGAAAGGATGAAAGGCAAAGTCGACCTCGGCGGAATTTGAACTCAGAACGTAGCGGGCAGACGAAATACCGCTAAGCATTTCGCCCGGTGTGCTAACGGTTCTGCCAGCTCGCCACCATTATACATATGTATACATATGTGTGTGTATGTATGTATGCATGCAGGTTGGTGTGTGTGTGTGTGTGTGTGTGTGTGTGTGTGTGTGTGAATAAGTGTGTTTATTTACACCTGTGATTGATTCAACAGAAGTCCGGTGTTGTTGTTGTTGTTGTTGTTGTCATCAGATTTTCCTGTCGACAAGTCGTTCGGTCAATCTGTACCGTTTATGTTGTTTGAAATAAGTCAACGATTAGTGCTGGGGGGACGAGCATCTGAACTATGAGAAAACACCCTCTGGAATAAGCACTCACCTAACTGATGCTGACATGGCAAAGCAGATGTAAATTGAATGAATAAATATCTACACAAACACACACACACACATACTGTATATCCATATGTACATGCATACATACATACATACATACATACATACATACAAACATACATGCGTACATATATATATACATAAAATTTAGATTGGAGCCTAGTGTTGCCATCCGGTTTCACCAGTCCTCAGTCAAATCGTCCAACCCATGCTAGCATGGAAAGCGGACGTTAAACGATGATGATGATGATGATGATAAACATACATATATAAAAAACGAATTTGTTGAGGGCAGTGGCAGGGGTCATTTAAAACTCTTTGCATGGTCGAGGGGGTAGTTGAAATAAGAAAATACCGTATTGTAGTAGAAATATCAACAGAGAGAGAGAGAGAGAGTGAGAGAGAGATGTACACACTCACACACACACAAACACATACATGAATCTATACAATATATATATATACATACATGCGTACATATATATATATACCTTTATATATTTATTTATATGTATGGATATCTATATATACGTGTTTGTTCTTTGAGTACGTATGAAACACACACACACACACAGAAAGGGATACTGCGATGGCGGGTGGAGTGAGGGGCCAAGTAAGGAGGGCTC
>NC_142957.1:11151254-11163754 GCF_046866305.1 Octopus bimaculoides | reverse complement strand
TATATATATGTATATATATATATATCATCGTCGTTTAACGTCCGCTTTCCATGTTAGCATGGTTTGGACGATTTGACTGAGGACTGGTGAACCAGATGGCTGCACCAGGCTCCAATCTATATATATATATATATATATATATATATATGTAAGTATGTATGCATGTATGTATATACATTTGTATGTATGTGTTGTCCAACCCACTATCCGGCAGCGTCCAATTCTCTAACGGTTTTTTTCAAATGAATCACGTCATAACCTTATCCATCTATTGTTTTCATAATCGGTCATAATGTCTTACGTTTAAGATGTTTCCCATGCTTTCCCTGATGAGTAGGTTACAATCTTAATATCAAAGATCCCTATGGATCACACAGGTTGTAATCCTTTGAAACATATGTAGGAATAAAGTATGCAGTTATAACATGCGTTTTCTCCATTCCTTAAATTCTTAAATATACTCAAATACCCAAAATTTCAAGGAGTTCCTGCCTTAAAAACAGGAACTAAACCACAGTTATTTTGTGTTCTTTGCTACATTGGTTTCTATTAACCCATTTATTCTATCCGAAGAATTTTTTCATTAAGATAGAAGAAATACATATAATATATATCATCATCATCATCATCATCGTTTAACGTCCGCTTTCCATGCTAGCATGGGTTGGACGATTTGACTGAGGACTGGTGAAACCGGATGGCAACACCAGGCTCCAGTCTGATTTGGCAGAGTTTCTACAGCTGGATGCCCTTCCTAACGCCAACCACTCAGAGAGTGTAGTGGGTGCTTTTACGTGTCACCCGCACGAAAACGGCCACGCTCGAAATGGTGTCTTTTATGTGCCACCCGCACAAGCCAGTCCAGGGGCACTGGCAACGATCTCGCTCGAAAATCCTACAGGAGCCAGTCAGGCGGTACTGGCAACGGCCACGCTCAAAATGGTGCATCTCATGTGCCACCCGCACAAGAACCAGTCCAGGGGCACTGGCAACGATCTTACTTGGCTTGCCGGGTCTTCTCACGCACAGCCCATTTCCAAAGGTCTCGGTCCGTAGTCATCGCCTCGGTGAGGCCCAATGTACGAAGGTCTTGCCTCACCACCTCAGCCCAGGTCTTCCTGGGCCTACCTCTTCCACGGGTTCCCTCAACTGTTAGGGTGTGGCACTTTTTCACGCAGCTATCCTCCTCCATTCTCACCACATGTCCATACCAGCGCAATCGTCTCTCTTGCACGCCACAACTGATGCTTCTAATGTTCAGCTTTTCTCTCAAGATACTTACACTCTGACGGGTATTCACATTGACATTACACATCCAACGGAGCATACTGGCTTCATTCCTTGCGAGCTTACGTATGTCCTCAGCAGTTACAGCCCATGTTTCACTGCCATGTAGCATGGTTGTTCGTACGCATGCGTCATGCGTCATACAGTCTGCTGCCATGTAGCATGGTTGTTCGTACGCATGCGTCATACAGTCTGCTTATATATATATATATATATATATATATATATATATATATATATATATATATATATATATAGGGCCATACATCCCCTATCCATTTCAGGATCACAACACATAAATACACTGCAACAAAATTTCTTTTCCTCAACAGGCCCTGCCCTGTTTAACATTGTCCCGAAACAGATCAAAGCAGAAAAGGATCCCATCACCTTTTAAACAGAATCTGGACAAATTTCTCCAAGGAAATCAGAAAAGCCACCTATGCCTGGATATAACTCACTCAACGAGAACTACCTGCTCAAATGGACCATGATACCACAAAACTTGACTCAAAAGGGATTCAGCTAGTCCTATCAGGTGGTGCTATTAAGTTACACGTGGCCTGGACCAATCTCTATTCAAAACATATCTAACTTAACTAAAGTATATATATATATATATAGATAGATATACAGGGCAGGGAATCGTCAATTAGTAATAAAATTAATAATCAACAATTTTGCCGGGTAGCTCAGTATGAAAAAACCTTTTCGGTAAAATCATTTATAATCATAAATATATAGGGATTAGCAGTAACCTGCTTCTCCAACATACTGAGAATTCAGAAATAGCAGCCAAAGAACTACTGATTCCAAAACTATCAATTTAGAGTAAAATTTGTAGTTTTGGAATCAGTAGTTCTTTGGATGCTATTTCTGAATTTCTCAGTATGTTGGAGAAGCAACTCATGCTAATCCCTGTATATTTATGATTATATTTATGATTATATATATATATATATATATATATATATATATATATATATATATTTACACACACACACACATATATAAGCATATATGTGTGTGTGTGTGTGTGTGTGCATATATATATATATATATATATATATATATATATATATATATAAATAAATATACATATATATATATGCACAAATACACATAGTGTATGTATATATACATATTAAAAATATGTGTTTATATATACAGCTATATAAATCTGTCAATCATCAATGCATATGCACTGGTTGGTAGTGTAATGGGGGGAAGCGATGAGGGGGGGTGCAGTTGGTGACGGAGCATGGAGTTTCCATGGGTAAGGGTATAGGATGGTGGTGGTGGTGGTGGTGGTGGTGGTTAACATATATATCATCATCATCGATTAACATCCGCTTTCCATGCTGGCATGGGTTGGAAGGTTTGACTAAGGACTGGCAAGCCAGAAGACTGCACCAGGCTCCATTCTGATCTGGTAAGGTTTCTACAGCTGGATGCCCTTCCTAATGCCAACCACTCTGAGAGTGTAGTTGGTGATTTTCACGTGCTACTGGCATGAGACCAGTCGGGTTGTACTGGCAACGACCACAGCATAGCACTAGCAGTGATTTGCCAGTTGGAAACCCTAAATTGTGTTCTTGTGTGTTTCTCTGTGTGTGTGTGTGTGTGTGTGTGTGTGTGTGTTTGTGTGTGCATGTGTGTATGTCTGTTTGAATGTGTGTGCATGTGTGTGTGTGTGCGTGTGTGCATGTGTACTTGTGTTTGTGTGTGCATGTGTGTGTGTGTTTGTCTGTATGTATTTCAGTGTGCGTGTGCGCTTGTGTTTGTGAGAGTGTTTGTGCGTGTGTGTGTGTGTGTGTGTGTGTGTGTGTGTGTGTGTGTGTGTGTGCTCATATACAGGCATTCAGATAAACTTCAGGGTGTTTGCAGCAAAGATGGGTGAGATGGGGGGGTGAGGACTTGTGTTGGGTAGGAGGGAGTGGGAGATGAAAACTAGACCAGTGAGGACATTGACAGCCCTGCAGTATTCCTCTCGCGCGCGCGCGCGTCTTCACCCTCCCCCTCGCCGAATATCACCCCCCCCCTCACGCCCTACTCCCCATTCACTACCAGATGTATATGTTCTCATTCACCTCCATGTCTCCTCACCACCTCCACCACCATCACCATCACCACTTACACACAACCCCCCCACTTCCACCCCACTATCATCAATACCACCACCACCACCTCCACCACCACCACCTCCACCACCACCACCACCACCACCACCACCACCGCTGGCAACACTGTCACCAGCATCACCCCACCCCATATCGCCACCGTCACCACCATCACCACCGTCACTGTCACCGCTGCCACCTATCGCCAACACCATTGGCCTGTTTCCGCTCCCAGACACAGAATCTTTCTAGAAACCAGTCTAACCCCCCCACCTCTCACACACACACACACACACACACACACACCCGTCCTCGGCACTGGCACCCGACAACACACACACAAGCAGCACCTTCTTCGCTTCACACACGACCTACCCCCACCCCGTTCTTGCTCCGCCACCACATGTCACATCACACCGCACCTCATCCCCATCACCCCGATCCCACCCTCCATCCATCCATCCATCCGTCCATCCATCCATCTATCCATCCATCCGCTTCACAGATAACTAAGAAACAGAAAGGGAAACAAAGAAATAGAATAGAAAAATGGGAAACGATGTCAGGCAAAGGTCAAACGTATGTAGAAAGAGATTGAGAAGAGAGGGTCATGTCGCGGGGGTGGGGGAGACGAGAGATAGGTGGGGGGGAGGAGAGATTTGGAAAGAAGGAGAGAGAGTGAGAGAGACAGAGAGATGAAAGAGAGCGAATGAGAGAGAGAGGGAATGGGCGAAGTAGAAGGGGAGAGAGAGGGAAGATGAGATGGGGAGAGGGAGATGGGGAGAGAGAGAGAGAGAGAGTGAGAGGGAGATAGAGAAAATGAATGAGAGAGAGGGAGAGAGAGGAGATGAGAGAGGGGAAAGTAGAGAGAAAGAGGCTGAGAGAATGTACGAGAAAGAGAGGGGGAGAGATAGATAAAGGGTGAGAGAGGGCAAGATAGAGAAGAAGAAAGGCACTGAGGCTAACAATTGAAGGGGGTGGCGGTTGGGGTGGGGTGGGGTGCCGAATGGGGGTGGGCTGGATAGAGGGTGGGGTGGGGGTTTGAACCAATAGATATGATATGAGGGTAAGTAGCTGGATGGAGGGTGTGCGGATGGGTGGGTGGGTGGGTGGGTGATGGGAGGATGCCATTAGTGAAGGGGTTAAACCACAAAGAGTAAACAAAAAGTAAACAAGTGAACACCCACCCACCCCTCCATGCCTCCCACTTCTTCGCTCCCCCCAAATGCCCCACCCCCTTCCGATTCACCAAGTCAGTCCTCTCTGTCCTTCTCTCTCTTTCTGTCTCACACTGATGTATTTACCATTTACCTGATGAGGACTTCCATGGTGCGCTTGGTAAGCAGGGGTGGGGGAGCGAGGGGAGGGGGGATAAACGGGGGGGAGCGAGGGGAGGGGGGATAAACGGGGGGGAGACGAGGGGGGATGTAGTGAGGGTTGGCGCCGGTGTAGGGTACTTTTACTCATTTGAACAGTAGAATATTGGGCCACTTTCATAGATAGTAACTTTACACCCATGCCCATCCATCCTCTACTACTCCCATACTCAACACCCAGACGTAGCTGGGTGGTAAGAAGTTTGCCTCTCAACCACATGGTTCAAGGTTCAGTCCCACCACGTGGAACCTTGGGTAAGTGTCTTCTACTATAGCCTTGTGAGTGGATTTGGTAGACGGAAACTGAAAGAAGCCCATTGCATATATAGATATATACATAGGTGCAGGCATGGCTGTTTGATAAAAAGCTTGCTTACCAGCCACATGGTTCCAGGTTCAGTCTCACTGCGTGGCACCTTGGGGAAGTGTCTTCTACTATAGCCTCAGACAGACCAAAGACTTGTGAGTGAATTTGGTAGACGGAAACTGAAAGAAGCCCATTGCATATATAGATATATACATAGGTGCAGGCATGGCTATTTGGTAAAAAGCTTGCTTACCAACCACATGATTCCGGGTTCATTCCCACTGCGTGGCGCCTTGGGCAAGTGTCTTCCAATATAGCTTCAGGCCGACCAAAGACTTGTGAGTGGATTTGGTAGACGGAAACTGAAAGAAGCCCGTCGTATATATATATATATATATATATATGTATGTGTGTGTGTGTATATGTTCGTGTGTGTGTGTTTGTCCTCCCCAGCTTCGCTTGACAACCGATGCTGGTGTGTTTACGTCCCCGTAACTTAGCGGTTCAGCAGCAAAAAAAGAGACCGATAGAATAAGTACTAGGCTTCCAAGGAATAAGTCCCGGGGTCGATTTGCTCGACTAAAGGTGGTGCTCCAGCATGGCCGCAGTCAAATGACTGAAACAAGTAAAAGAGTAAAAAGAAAGAGTATATTCCCCTCTCAGATTCACACACATATTGCGCTGGTCCTTCAGGTTCTTTGCCCCTTTGTAAAAGAACTCGGAAAGTGGGGCCTCAAGCCAGGCCTTTTGCGACACCCCATAGAGCCAGGGACTTTTCAGCACCCCCTCGTATGTTCCCTAAACCCGAAGACACACATATACATCTCTACATACGCTTTAACTGCGTATAACACGCACAATAGTAACCCGCGGTCCCACACAGTCCCACACAATACACACCTACCCCACCCCGTCTATCACGCCACCCTTGTCCTACCCCTAAGCACTGTTCATTAAAAAAACATTTGACATATTTAGAATAGATATCAACTTATCTTGATGACGTGTTTTGATTGGCGAGGTCAAGGTGAAGGGGAGATAACTACAACAACAACAACCACAACTTGATACTACTGTGTCTGTTTAGCCCCAGGTCAGTCCTGATCCAGATAGACCTATGATCAAAGATGTTCCAGGTGTGACCATCCTGTCTTTTATTTAGACATAGTGTTTATAGAATGGATGAGAATAGCTGTGTGAAAAAGTGCCACACCCTAGCAGTTGAGGGAACCTGTGGAAGAGGTAGGCCCAGGAAGACCTGGGATGAGGTGGTGAGGCAAGACCTTCGAACATTGGGCCTCACCGAGGCGATGACTTCTGACCGAGGCCTTTGGAAATGTGCTGTGCGTGAGAAGACCCGGCAAGCCAAGTGAGACCATAATCCGAGGTCTCTGCCAGGGGTGTAGCCAGCCCACTTATGCATACCTTTTCTTCAGTGGACACTAAGCTCCGCTTGCGAAGACCTGTTAAGGCAAGTGAAATCGAAATCGAACTAATTTGATGACTGGCACCCATGCCAACGTCGTCTCCTTCATTGGACACGAAACTCGGCTTGTGAAGACCTGTTGGGGCAAGCAAAAGCGAAATCGGGATGGCCTCTGTGCCCAGCGTCGCCTTTCTGGCACTTGTGCCTGTAGCATGTGTAAGGACTTTTGAGCGAGATCATTACCAGTGCCGCCGGACTGGCTCTTGTGCGGGTGGCACATAAAATACACCATTTGAGCGTGGCCGTTGCCAGTACCGCCTGACTGGCTTTCGTGCCGGTGGCACATAAAAGCACCCACTACACTCTTGGAGTGGTTGGCGTTAGGAAGGGCATCCAGCTGTAGAAACTCTGCCAAATCAGATTGGAGCCTGGTGTAGCCATCTGGTTCACCAGTCCTCAGTCAAATCGTCCAACCTATGCTAGCATGGAAAGCGGACGTTAAACGATGATGATGATGATGATGATGATGTATTTAGGATTACATCATGCATTCTTGTTGTTGTTGTTTAGCCCCAGGTCAGTCCTGACCCAGATAGACCTATGATCCAAGATGTTTCAGCTGTGATCATCCTGTCTTTTATTTAGACATAGTGTACCTAGGACTACAGTAGCTAATGTGTCCTTCCTTGTTCTTGCTGTTTAGCCCCAGGTCAGTCCTGATCCAGCAGACCAATGATCGAAGATCTATGTTCCAACTAATCCAGTGATCCAGAGGAGGCATGTGGCTTAGTGGTTAGGGTGTTGGATTCATGACCATAATATTGCGGTTTCAATTCCTGGACCAGGCAACACATTGTGTTCTTGAGCAAAATGCTTCGTTTCAAATTGGTCCAGTCCACTCAGCTGTAAAGAGGGTCACCCTCAGAAAGACTAGCCTTCTGGTCAGCAGGGGAGGAGGGAGGGGGGGAATTGGCCTGCTCGCCTAACCAGTGGTGGAGAGGGAATCATTTGAAAGCTAAAACAGTGCAAAGCGCACTGTGACCAGCGATGTACAACAACATCTGATAGTCTCGTCGGTCACGTCGTCACATTCCTACAATATCAACACAACTTTCTTGCCAAGACATGCACTTCATATAAACATACGCACGCACACACATTCACATATACACGCACGCAAACACACAGACACATACACACATGTACACAATCCATATCACTACATTTACACACACAAACACACACACATACACATGCATTCACACACACACACGTTTGCACACACACACACACACACACACACAATCCATATCATTACATTCACACACACACACACACACACACACTTCTTATCACCCTACCCCTACACACACACACTTCTTATCCCACCCCTGCACACACACACACACACACACACACTTCTTATCGCTTCCACCCTTACACACACACACACACACACACACACTCATACTGCTTATCACCACACATGCATTTCTCATTACCCCACTGCTACACAAATACAAACACACACACACAATCCATATCATTACATTCACACACACACACACACACACACACTTCTCATCACCCTACCCCTACACACACACACTTCTTATCCCACCCCTGCACACACACACACACACACTTCTTATCGCTTCCCCCCTT
Organism: Octopus bimaculoides; assembly: GCF_046866305.1. NCBI lineage: Eukaryota > Metazoa > Mollusca > Cephalopoda > Octopoda > Octopodidae > Octopus > Octopus bimaculoides. The sequence goes on along the minus strand of NC_142957.1, from coordinate 11,155,573 downwards.
ACACACACACACACACACACACACTCATACTGCTTATCACCACACACATGCATTTCTCATTACCCCACTGCTACACAAATACAAACACACACACACACAATCCATATCATTACATTCACACACACAAACAATGCACACATACACACATGCTCCATATCACCACAGATACACACATATATCACACAACACACCCACCCTATTGAACACACACACACACACACACATACACTAACACTGCATATCATCCACACAAGTAAATAATGAAATTAAAAAAATCAAAGCAAAATTATATTAATATTGATTTTGAAATATATAGCTTTTCCTTAATAAAAAAATTATTTCTTAGGTGTGTGATTAGATATGCATATATAAATATGTGTGTGTGTATGTGTGTCGGTGTGTGTGTGTATAAATATACATATTTATATATAAATATATATATATATATCTAAATAAAAAAAAATTATATATACATATATAAATATATATTTATAAATAAATATATATATAAATATATATATATATATATATATACTTTATATACATATATATACATACATATATATCCTTATATATATATATATATATATATATATATATATCCTTATATATATATATGTATATATAAAGATATACATATATATATATTCATATATATACATTTATATATACATTTATATATACATTTATATATAGCTAGAGGCGATGGCTTCTTGGAGCTAATTCACGGCAGCTTTCGTCCTAATTTTGGGACTGCCATGTTGGCTTGGCGATAACTATTAATTTCCAGTACCGCTGTCGTAGTCTCCTTTAGAGAGACTTAGAAATATTAATAACTCTATATATATATATCCTTATATATATATATATATATATGTATATATAAAGATATACATATATATATAAATACATATATATATATATACACACACACACACACATATATATCCTTCGTTTTGGGATTTGGTTTGCAAGAGTCTCTATGTGTGTGTGTGTGGAGGCGCAATGGCCCAGTGGTTAGGGCAGTGGACTCGCAGTTGAAGGATTGCGGTTTCGATTCCCAGAACAGGCGTTCTGTGTGTTTATTGAACGAAAATACCTAAAAGCTCCACGAGGCTCCGGCAGAGGGTGGTGGTGACCCCTGTTGTACTCCTTCGCCCTAACTTTCTCTCATTCTTTCTTCCTGTTTCTTGAGTAACGCTGCGATGGACTGGCGTCCCGTCCAGCTGGGGGGGAACACATACGCCATAGAAATCGGGAAACCGGGCCCATGAGCCTGGCTAGGCTTTAAAAGGGCGCATAAGATAAGATATATATATATATGTATATATATTTATATACATAGTTGCAAGGGCGGCTTGCTTCCCAACCACATGGTTCTAGGTTCGGTCCCACTGTGTGGCACCTCAAGCAAGTTTCTTCTGCTATAGCCTCAGGCCGAGGCACCCATGCTGGTGGCACATAAAAGCACCCATTACACTCTGAGAGTGGTTGGCGTTAGGAAGGGCATCCAGCCATAGAGACAATGCCAAATCAGACTGGAGTCTGGTGCAGCCTTCCAGTGTGCCAGCCCTGGTCAAACTGTCCAACCCATGCCAGCATGGACAACAGATGCTAAATGATGATGATGATGATGATGATGATGATGTTGACGGGCAGTAAAGATCTTCAAATTTATATATTCAAGTCGTCAGTTGAACGGAGAGAATCCGTCGAAGGGAGATAACTCGTACTAGCTTGCTTCGTCTGGTTGTGTTAAGGCACAGATATTTGTACGGCGAGTTCTTATCTGTGGTGAAAGACTCTCCAGCCGAGACCGTCATGCCTTAGATTTGGATATACTTTATCTTCTGCTGTTGCTGGTGGTGTTTAGCCCTTGACTAGTCTTCATCCAGCAGACCTATGAACAACATGTTCCAGCTATGACCATCATGTCTTACTGACATGTAGCCGATCTATATATACATATATATACGACGGGCTTCTTTCAGTTTCTGTCTACCAAAACCACTCACAAGGCTTTGGTCGGCCCGAGGCTATAGTAGAAGACACTTGCCCAAGGTACCACGCAGTGGGACTGAACCCGGAATCATGTGGTTGGTAAGCAAGCAACTTACTACACAGCCACTCCTGAAAAAAATCTGTAGAGGAAACAGTTTCTTCAATTTACTATTCTATATTTTTGCGATGAGGTATTACGTACACTATTTACAATGGACGGATAGGAGTCCTCCTATCATGTTATCATGTTTCGACTGATGTACTCTCCAGCCTTCATCAGGTGTTTTTAGCATATAGAGCAGGCTGTTCCGATGAAAGGATCAACTGGGATCCTTGTCATTGCAACCAACGGATAATATTATTCTATATTTTAGAGATGAGGAATTATGTACATTATTTACAAAGGACGGATAGATGTACTCACCTTGTTAGAAAATTACTAGTTTTAAATCTCACAACGCGAGATATTCAGCAACAGTACTTTGTAGTAAAGATTATTTGCCAACATAACACGGCAGTCTTGGTTTGGGACGAATGCTGCAGTAATTTAACCCCAGGAGACATCGTCTCCAGCTGGCTATATGACACGATCTGTGTCCTTATATGTTCAAAAATATAAGGACACGGATCGTGTTGTATAGCCAGCTGGAGACGATGTCTCCTGGGGCTAAATTACAGCAACATTCGTCCTAAACCAGGACTGCCATGTTATGTTGGCAAACAATCTTTGTTTGTTATTATCACGTTGTGGCTGATGGACTCTCCAGGCTTCCTCGGGTATTCTGATGGAATTTCAAACCCAACCCTTTATTTAACTGATGGAGTACACTGTTCCCATTCCTAAGGTATGTTGTTGGTGCTATTTTTCTGTGATGACAAGAAAGAAAAAAGGGGGCACCTACCTGTCCAGAAGACCTGTTGAGGCAAGTGAAATCGAAAATTGAATTAAATTCGACGACTGGCACCCATGCCAACGTCGTCTCCTTCATTGGAAACAAAACTCTGCTTGCGAAGACCTATTGGGGCAAGCGAAAGCAAAACCGTCAATGGCACCTGTGCCCAGCATCGCCTTCCTGGCACTTGTGCCAGATGGCACGTGTAAATACATTCGAGCAAGATCATTGCCAGTGCCGCCGAACTGGCTCTTGTGCAGGTGGCACGTAAAATACACCATTTTGAGCGTGGCCGTTGCCAGTACCGCCTGACTGGCCTTCGTGCCGGTGGCACGTAAAAGCACCCACTACACTCTCAGAGTGGTTGGCGTTAGGAAGGGCATCCAGCTGTAGAAACTCTGCCAAATCAGATTGGAGCCTGATGTAGCCATCTGTCCAACCCATGCTAGCATGGAAAGCAGACATTAAACAACGATGATGATGATGATGATGAAATTACCTTTTAAGATTATCTCCCAGCCATGATCGAGTTCATATTTGTTTTTTTTTAAATATTACTTTTGGACGAGCTATTGTGGGGTTTTTTTTCATTTCATGCAAACTGCCAAATGTAACCCAAACACCTTGAGCAATGGATTTATGCCACAACACATCCACTTTACAACACTCTACCACACACAACAAATCAAATTTATAAATTTATTTCTAAAAAAAAAAAAATGTATAAAATTCATTTTAAAAATTTATAAATTCTTTTCAGTAAAAAAGAAAAAAAAAAGATTCATTTTGATAAAAAAAACACCACATGACAGTCTTTTTAAAAAATAAATAATTTTTATATTTACTGAATTCCGAATATTTCCTGATTCAAGAATTCGTTGCCATGGCGAATCTTTTCTCACATCAATATCTTTTTTCTTTTCCCGCCAATAAAGTGTATTTTGAACAAATATTCACATAACCTGTTTATGATGTTGTTTGTCATGACTACATATCTTTTTGTTTTGTTTTTATTTTTGCTTTTTTTCACAGGAAAAGGGGCACAGTTGTTTCATTAAGGGGCTTGCCTTGCAATCGTTTGTGTGCTGGGTTCGGTCTTATCATGCAGCGCTTTGGACAAAGGTCTTCTACAATGATTGCAGACCGATCAATGCCTTGTGGGTGGAATTCATAGACAGAAACTGTGCCGAAGCCTGTTGTGTTGTGTGTGTGTGTGTGTCTGAATATATATATATATATATATATATATATATATATATATATAAATAATAATAAAGGAGTTACGACGCAAAGACGTATATATTTAAATGAACATATTTATCTTCTTCAATATATATTTCAGTATAAAGAATTCATTAAGAGACTTAATAAATCTAAATTTCTTTACACATAAAGAAAGATAAATATGTTCATTTAAATATATAC
>NC_142957.1:11141254-11148754 GCF_046866305.1 Octopus bimaculoides | reverse complement strand
AATGTCTTTTGATACCAGTAATTATTGTGGGTTGGAGTTTGTCAACATCTGAGTACAGTGCTGGGGTGGGTGGGTGGTATGTAAATGGTTGTATATTAAAGTTTTTTTTTTTAATTGTTTCTGGTTTCTTTTTTTTTTTTCCTTATAAAAAAAAAAATTGTGAAAAAAAAAAAAAATTGGTGAAAAATATAAAAAAACAAAAAGTATGTTTTGTTTTCTTTCTTTCAGCATGTTTTGATATAAAAGTTTTTCGTTGGTTAAATATATGCATACATAAATATATATGAGTATTTATACTCACACACATATACACACATGCGTACATATGAAGTCAGGTATACATTTAATGTACATATACAATTATATATATATATATATATATATATATATATATATATATATATATGTGTGTGTGTATATACTCTCACACATATACATACATATGCATGTATATGAAGTCAGGTATACACTTATGTATATATATACAATTATATATATATATATATATATACACACATATACACACACGCTCATGTGTGTGTGTGTGTTTGTGCGTTTCTTGCTCGTTTATATATACATGTATATAAATATACATACGTAACATAATCTTCGGTTTCATGGTTTGTAATTCACTATTTTCAAATGGTACATATATAAAAGATGATAAAAAGAGTTTGAATTTGGGATTTGGATGCATACACACACACACACACACACAATATATATATATATACACATACACATGAATGAACTAGGAAAAAAAAAAAAAAAACAAGCATACACACACATATTTCTGAATATACACAGATACTGAAACATGTTACACATATACAATACAATACTGCATACATGAGTATTCTTTTGAGGAAAATATAATATATTTAGTGCAATTTTTGGGAGCAAAAATGGATACATATGTATGAATGTGTATGCCTATATGTCTGTCTCTTGGTATGTTGCCATCGGTATGACTTAACCCTTTTGATACCAACCTGGTTGAAACCACCTCTGGCTCTCTGTAGTACAAATGTCTTGTTTTCATAAGTTTTGAATTAAAATCTTCCACCAAACCTTAGTCACAATTTATGTTCCTAACACTAGCTTAATGATAACTAAGTTATTTTACTAAATTCTTTGTTATATTTAAAATTAATTGAAAGAAACACAGAGCAGCTCAAAAGAAATATGGTAACAAAAGGGTTAAAATATATAATAGAGAAACAATTCTTAACCCTTTTGATACCAACCCAGCTGAAACCGGCTCTGTAGTATGAATGTCTTGTTTTCATAGGTTTTGAATTAAAATCTTCCACCAAACCTTAGTCACAATTTATGATCCTAACACTAGCTGAACGATAACGAAGTTATTTTACTAAATTCTTGGTTATATTTAAAATTAATTGAAAGAAACACAGAACATCTCAACAGAAATATTGTAACGAAAGGGTTAAAATATATAATAGAGAAACAATTCTTAACCTTTTTGATACCAGCCTGGTTGAAACCACCTCTGGCTCTCTGTAGTACAAATGTCTTGTTTTCAAAAGTTTTGAATTAAATCTTCAACGAAACCTTAGTCACAATTTATGTTCCTAACACTAGCTGAACGATAACTAAGTTATTTTACTAAATTCTTTGTTATATTTAAAATTAATTGAAAGAAACACAGAGCAGCTCAAAAGAAATATGGTAACAAAAGGGTCAAAATATATAATAGAGAAACAATTCTTAACCCTTTTGATGCCAACCTGGTTGAAACCACCTCTGGCTCTCTGTAGTACAAATGTCTTGTTTCCATAAGTTTTGAATTAAAATCTTCCACCAAACCTTAGTCACAATTTATGTTCCTAACACTAGCTGAACGATAACTAAGTTATTTTACTAAATTCTTTGTTATATTTAAAATTAATTGAAAGAAACACAGAGCAGCTCAAAAGAAATATAGAAACAAAAGGGTTAAAATATATAATAGAGAAACAATTCTTAACCCTTTTGATACCAACCCAGCTGAAACCGGCTCTGTAGTATGAATGTCTTGTTTTCATAGGTTTTGAATTAAAATCTTCCACCAAACCTTAGTCACAATTTATGATCCTAACACTAGCTGAACGATAACGAAGTTATTTTACTAAATTCTTTGTTATATTTAAAATTAATTGAAAGAAACACAGAACATCTCAACAGAAATATTGTAACGAAAGGGTTAAAATATATAATAGAGAAACAATTCTTAACCTTTTTGATACCAGCCTGGTTGAAACCACCTCTGGCTCTCTGTAGTACAAATGTCTTGTTTTCAAAAGTTTTGAATTAAATCTTCAACGAAACCTTAATCACAATTTATGTTCCTAACACTAGCTGAACGATAACTAAGTTATTTTACTAAATTCTTTGTTATATTTAAAATTAATTGAAAGAAACACAGAGCAGCTCAAAAGAAATATGGTAACAAAAGGGTTAAAATATATAATAGAGAAACAATTCTTAACCCTTTTGATACCAACCCAGCTGAAACCGGCTCTGTAGTATGAATGTCTTGTTTTCATAGGTTTTGAATTAAAATCTTCCACCAAACCTTAGTCACAATTTATGATCCTAACACTAGCTGAACGATAACGAAGTTATTTTACTAAATTCTTGGTTATATTTAAAATTAATTGAAAGAAACACAGAACATCTCAACAGAAATATTGTAACGAAAGGGTTAAAATATATAATAGAGAAACAATTCTTAACCTTTTTGATACCAGCCTGGTTGAAACCACCTCTGGCTCTCTGTAGTACAAATGTCTTGTTTTCAAAAGTTTTGAATTAAATCTTCAACGAAACCTTAGTCACAATTTATGTTCCTAACACTAGCTGAACGATAACTAAGTTATTTTACTAAATTCTTTGTTATATTTAAAATTAATTGAAAGAAACACAGAGCAGCTCAAAAGAAATATGGTAACAAAAGGGTTAAAATATATAATAGAGAAACAATTCTTAACCCTTTTGATACCAACCTGGTTGAAACCACCTCTGGCTCTCTGTAGTACAAATGTCTTGTTTTCATAAGTTTTGAATTAAAATCTTCCACCAAACCTTAGTCACAATTTATGTTCCTAACACTAGCTGAATGATAACTAAGTTATTTTACTAAATTCTTTGTTATATTTAAAATTAATTGAAAGAAACACAGAGCATCTCAATAGAGATATGGTAACAAAAGGGTTAAAATATATAATAGAGAAACAATTCTTAACCCTTTTGATACCAACCTGGTTGAAACTGCTTTTGGCTCTGTCTGTAGTACAAATGTCTTGTTTTCATAAGTTTTGAATTAAAATCTTACCCCAAACTTTAGTCACAATTTATGTTCCTAACACTAGCTTAATGATAACGAAGTTATTTTACTAAATTCTTGGTTATATTTAAAATTAATTGAAAGAAACACAGAGCATCTCAAAATAAATACAGTAATGAAAGGGTTAAAACTATCTCCAGTAGTAAGGCCCTGATCTGGGAATTTCAGGGTTTTGTGGAATCACCTCTTAGCTCCTATTGTTCCCAGGTCTACACTGACCCAGAGTGGTTACACCTGTCAGGGTCCCAGCTAGGGGTTAATTAACCTATTAGGGCTTGCCTACCTATGCATGAGAAGACAGACCGAGCTGAGTGTGAATTACATGTACCAGGGCTGTGGAGTTGGAGTCAGAAACAATTAATGAGTAGCTGGAGTCAGAGTCGGTAAAACTATATCGACTCTGACTCCGACTCACAATGTCTTTATTCTTTGATATAAACCAGTTATAACCTAGGGGCCTCCTCAAAGTACGAGCGTATGCATATGCTTTATGAGATATGTAGACCACAACCACTTATTTACATAAAGAGGAGTCAGAGGTGCCAATAGTACGAGAGTCAGAGTCAGAGTCGAAGTTTTTTTTTATTTCGACTCCACAGCCCTGACAGGTAATAATCATTTTTGCCAGCTGAGTGGACTGGAGCAACGTGAAATAAAGTGTCTTGCTGAAGGACGCAATGTACCACCAGGAATCAAACTCACAACTCTACAACCATCAGCCAAATAACCAAACCACTGAACCACAAGCCTTCACTGACTGTGTGTGTGTGTGTGTGTGTGTGCGTGAGTCATTGTTCAATCTTATTTCGAGATTTTTTGCCGATGGAGAAAGAGCTGGTTTCTAACCTATATCCAAGGCTATTCCATTGGGATTTCAACAACATCGACAGGATATTTTTGTATGTGTGTATATGTGCAGATTTGTATGTTTTGCTTTGTGTATGTCTTCTCATGCATAAATTTGCATGTCTAGACACACACGTATGATAAACTGGAAAATTTTATAGTTTTTTTTACAGTTCCAGTGATGGCTTGAACCTGTAGTCTTCGAATCAGCTTCTCCTTTCTGATTTTATTTTTTAAAGTTCCAGTGATGGCTTGAACCTGTAGTCTTCGAATCAGCTTCTCCTTTCTGATTTTGAGAAGCCTAATTTCTCAAGATTGGTATTTAGGCAGTGTGTTACATACCTGTGTGTGTGTGTGTGTGTCATTGTTTAGTTTTATTTCAAGATTTCTTGCCTATAGAGAAAGAGCTGGTTTCTAAGGCTCCATCATTGGAATTTCAACATCAACAACAGGGTATTTTTGTTTGTATGTATGTATGTTTGCATGTTTTGCTTTATGTATGTATTCTCATGCATATAGTTACATATCTAGACATACTCATATATATTTAAATGATAAACTTCTGGAAAGTTTTACAGATTTTTACAGTTCCAGCGATGGATTAGATCTGGAGTCTCCGAATCAGCTTTCTCCTTTCTGGTTTTATTTTTTAAAGTTCCAGTGATGGCTTGGATCTGTAGTCTTCGAATCAGCTTTCTCCTTTCTGGTTTTGAGAAGCCTAATTTCTCAAAATTGGTATTTAGGCAGTGTGTTACATATCCCAGTGCTCCAATAATTACAGGTGTATAAACCTGAACTTGTAATCTGGGTAGAGTAACTGTAAGATTTCTCAATAGTTCCATGTAGGTATTTTCGTCTTCGCTGATCTTTTAGCTTTATGTTAACATCCACTGGTGTGTACGTGTGTGTGTGTATGTGTGTAGACCTGCACAAGATGAACCAGTCACCTACTGTGACACTTTTAAAAGCCAAAAGAGCTAATAATGTGCCAATTTAAAGCTTCAGTACCAATAAATTAAATGGTAGTTGATGAGGAAAAAAATTTCTGCGGGAGAAGAAATAGGTGGGGGAGGAACCTTCATTGTCCACATATAAAATACAAGGCAAAGTCGATCTCAGTGGAATTTGAACTCGGAATGTCAAGATAACCAAAATGCCACTAAGAATTTTGGATCTTTTTTAAAACGGGGGCCACATTTTTCATTAATGTTTTACGTAGTGTTTTTGGTACCGAAAGACTTTCAAACTTCGTATACTTATCTATTTTGTGTTATAGAACAGAAAAATATTTTTGTATTCGAATTTATTTCATGTAAAAAATTGTCTTATTTCGATAATTTCAACCAATCACTGACAAGTATTCAGTCAGTTGTTTATATTTACTCCTTTGGCTGATTAAGCAGTGTAAAGCGTATTTAATTTCCATAGCTTCGTTTTGCTTTTTTTCTTATTAAATTTGCTGTTTTACCCTAACCCTAACCCTAACCCTATCACCGACAGAATTGTTTCAGAATTGTTTGTTTATGTAGTCGGCACTTAATGTATATCGGCTGAATGGACGTCAGTGATTGGTTGAAATTACAGAAATACGACAACTTTAACATGGAATAACTTAGGGATTTCTTTTTTTTTTTAAGAAGACTAAGAGAAAAAGATGTTTTATATGACACATTCTACCAGTGTTCCAAGTTTCAAAGTGTTTCGTTAATGAAAAATGTGGCCCCCGTTTTAAAAAAGATCCAGAATTTTGCCCAGCGTGCTAACGATTCTGCCAGTGCACTGCTTTGATGATAATAATAATAATGATAATAATAACAATAATAATAACAATGATCTTTTCTACTAAAGGCACAAGGCCTGAAATTTTGGGGGAGGGGGACAAGTTGATTACATTGACCCCAGTGCTTCACTGGTACTTAATTTATCGACCCTGAAAGGATGAAAGGCAAAGTCCACCTCGGCGGAATTTGAACTCAGAACGTCAAGGCTGATGAAATGCCGCTAAGATTCTGCCAGCTCACCGCCTCTATTATAATTATAATAATAATAATAATAATAATAATGGTTTCACATTTTGACACAAAGCCAATAATTTTGAGAGAAGAGGGTTAGCCAATTACAATTGACAAATGTTGACCTCGGCAAAAAAACATTTGTTTTATAGACAACAGTAGATAATCTCCTGTAATCCACAGTGTAATCCATGATAATCTGCTGCAAGTCAATCGATTAGGTTTTAGTTCTTTCGTCTTATATGAAATATATTGATATATCATAATTAAAGATGATGATGATGATGATGCATTTGGCACCAGAACCAAGATGTGACCGAGCCGAAGGATATAACTGGAATTGAGACTCGCATTGTTGATGGGCAGAGAAGCGCCACCCTGCATTCTGCAAGTATGTTATGAAAGATTCTTCAGGTTAGAGGACAATTCTACTCATTAAACCTCATTAAATTAGCTTTGAAATAATAATAATAATCTTTTCTACTATAGGCACAAGGGTTGGAATTTGGGAGAGGAGGATAGTTGATTACACTGACCCCAGAACTTGACTGGTACTTGATTTATAGACCTCCAAGATGATGAAAGGCAAAGTCGACCTCGACAAGATTTGAGTATTTTGAATATCATTAATACTGTATAAAAATGTATGTATGTATGTATATGTATATATATATATATATATTATATATATATATATATATATATATATATATATGTATATATATATATATATATATATATATATATATAAATATATGTATATATATGTATATATATATATATATATATATATATATATATATATATATATATATGCATATATATATATATATGTATATATATATATATATGTATATATATATATATATGTATATATATATATATATGCATATATATATATATATGTATATATATATATATATATATATATATATATATATATATATATATATATATATATATATATATATATGTATATATATATATATATATATATATATATATATATATGTATATATATATATATATATATATGTATATATATATATATATATGTATATATATATATATATATGTATATATATATATATATATGTATATATATATATATATATATATATATATATATATATATATATATATATATATATATGTATAATATATATATATATATGTATATATATATATATATATATATATGTATATATATATATATATGTATATATATGTATATATATATACATATATATATATATATATATATACATATATATATACATATATATATATACATAT